>NC_051156.1:204649783-204802283 GCF_013339745.2 Dermacentor silvarum
TTTCTCTTCTTTCTTTCTTTCTTTCTTTCTTTCTTTCTTTCTTTCTTTCTTTCTTTCTTTCTTTCTTTCTTTCTTTCTTTCTTTCTTCCTTCCTTCCTTCCTTCTTTCTTTCTTTCTTTTTTCTTTCTTTCTTATTTCTTCGTCCACAGATTACGAGTACGCCTCTCAAAAGCCGTCAGAAGTCGGCAGGCAAAGGTCGTTGGGTGTCAGCTCGGCTGCCGCTCTGATTCAACGGGTAAGTCAGGAGGTGAACGGTGCCATGAGGATATTCGGGAACCGCAAATTCAGTGGTGGGAGGGAATTAAATGTTGTAAGTAGTGGCAGCGGTGGAGGCAAGTGCGGATACCGATACCGGCGAAGGCAGGAGTTCAGGAGCAAGAAAACAGGCAGAAACCGATCCCGTCGCGATAAAGCATGAAGCCTGTCGCAAAAAGATGAGAGGAAATCGGAGAGCTGGCCGGACAGGCGTAATAAGAGGATCCGTCGACAAAGCAGACAAAATGGGCAAGTGTGAAGCAGAAGTGCGTTAATCGGAGTGCTTATGGTCATAGAGTTTGCTACTAAAATTACTAGACGGAAGTCTGACACCACAATTGTTCAGCTATCATTGAAACGATGCTTAGTATACATGGATTTGTCTAAACTTAGTTATAGTAGCTTTATATGCTCTTGTGGTTTTGTTTACAGCGCTGTAGCTGCCTTTATTGACCCGAACTTTGAAGAAATTCTACTTTTCTAAACACCGAGGACAAGTAGGATTCGGTGTACATGCCTCAACACTACGATTAATTGTGTTTGAAGCGCAATATTTTGCTGGAAATTATTCATTTGCAAAATTACGTTCGAAGCGTTCGAAGTCACAAGGGCCAAGTTTAGGCAAATACATGTGCTAAGCCCATCATTCTCATGCTGGTGGAACCAGCAAGTTTCCAGCTCTCATAGAAGATGATGATGATGGTTTAATGCCATCCCCTTTGAAACGGAGCGGGGACAAATAGTCACCTAGCCTGCTTTATTTAAGCAGGTATGCTACACACGTTTTTTGTCTGCATTTCTGTATACATCTCCTTAATCTTGTTTTATTGCGATAGCAAATTATATGGACACTCAAAAGCAGATTTCTGCCGTCGGCGTCGCCGTCGCCGTAGCCGTCGCCGTCGCCGTCGCCGTGAGGTTCCGTATGACGTCAATGGAGATGAAATCTTCGCCGCGCGCCGAACGCTGTATGTGCGAGTGAAAGGGCGCGAGGGGCGCGCGCTTTCACGGGAAGTGAACGCACGGCGGAGAACAAACGCGCGTTCTGCGCCGTGCTCGCTTAAGGGCTGCAGAAGTAAGCGTCTCTTTCCTCCTTTACAATCACCATATATGTAGAGCAAACGCGCCTTCTTCCGACGCGCGAGAGGCCGTGGGGGAGGGGGAGGGGGGGAGGGGGAGGGGAGGGAAGGGAGGCGACGTTAGCTGCGGCACCAAGTGCCTATTTATATCAGAGGCTCCGGCAACAGTCACCAACGCCGCACGCATTGTGAGCGAACGCGGGCAAAATGCCGAAGGCGTCGACAATAGTTCTGCGTGTTGCCGGTGCTGCTGCATGTCCAAGTTTATACAGCTGATAAAGCTAATATCATTACTCCGTATAGCTCTCTACAAATTTGCTATCGCAATTGATGCTTCGCCTTTCAGGTGAAACTGCGACAACTTTTTTTTCTTCAATGTCTACCTGGTGCCGCTACCTAAGACTGGAAGAGATCTGGTCGTCTAAAACTCTTCGCTGCTTTTTTTTTTTTTTTTCACCATTACTCCAAATGTCTCCTGCTTATCTCGACTACTGACCTGTTGCTTCTGCAATATCACCTAATGTCAGTTGGCGTGGTGGTAATTGTCTAATGCCCGCACCAGCTTCGCTGTACATACACTTTCACAGGGTGGAACGCCTCGAAAAATCCCCTACCAACCAAAGGCTACCACCTTCGCTGTAAAATACCACAAGGACGATAAAATATTAGCCTTTGTGCAATACAAAGCTGTACGCACGCCACGTGTTCACAAAAAATCTACAGGTGTGCTTGGTACTGCATTTTGTATACTCTGAAAAAAAAAAAGACGGCAGATCCCACGCCCTGTGGGAATCGATGTCATGCGAAGCAGTGTGTGAGGAGCCTTCCAAGTTAATGAAACGACCATGAGAGCACCAAGACGTAGGCGGCTGTTTCTAAACCTACATGACACACATGTCATGATAGTCATGTCATCCCTATTTTTTATGTTCGTCATACGCTCTTGTCATACTATGCCTGTTTTGATACATACCAAGTTCACGAAACGACCATGAAAGCACCAAGATGTAGGCGGCTGTTTCAAGACCTACATGACACGCATGCCATGAAAGTCATCTAATCACCTATCGTTTATGTTCGTCATACACTCTTCTCATATTATGCCAATTTTCGTACTAGCGAAGTCGACGAAACCACCATGAGAGCACCAAGACGTAGACGGATATACTCTCAAAATAGTAAAATTGAAATGCTTCGCCTTGAAAAGAACAACGATGTACCCAAGGAGGTTTAAAAAAAAAGATACACCTCCTTCGATGTACCTGGTTCACTGAGCGTTTTCGCCAGATCGTTGGCTTTCACCGCCACACACGTACAAACACCTGGTCGACTTCCAATGTGGAGTCAGTAAATGTATCGTACCAAACAAAAATTGCAAATTAATTGCTAAAAAAACTGACAGAAAATTTCGTTGCCTATTAGACTGTTGCATACACACGCTAACTTTAATCTTATAATAATCAAAAATTACGTTTCACAGCAAAAATTTGGGACTTTCACGCAGGTTGTTCTGATGCCTTATACCGAACATGCTGTCGCTCGGCGCACTAAAGCAGCTGCGAAATACACCTGAGCGCATTCGCTCAGGCGCTCCTATCTAAATACAGGTAAAAGAAGAATTCGTTTTATTGCGATAGCAATTATATGGACACTTCAACCGGATTTCTGCCCTCGGCGTCACCGTCGTCGTCGCCGTCGCCGTCGCCATGAGGTTCCGTATAGATTCCAAGGGCGATAAAACCGTCGCTGCGCGCCGTATGCGCGAGTGAAAGCTATCACGGAGAGCGAACGCACGGCGGAAAGCAAACGCGACCGTCGCGCGAAAGGCCGTGGTGGTATGGGAGGGATGGAGGCAGGCGGGGCGACGCTGTGCTGCTTCGCCAAATGCTTATCTTGCAACCGGGCGCAAGGGGAACTGGCCACTCAATCACCCACGCGAGAGCAAGAAAGCGGGAAGGCAGCGCGGGAGGGAGGGGGGGGGGGCAGCTTCTCGTCTGCCAAAAACTTCTCCTCTGCACAACTCCTCTACACTTTGCCCGGCAGTGGCGGTCACCCGCACCGTCTCTTATCTCCACACGGCTCTGACCTTTGTATGCGCTGTGCATTCGCCGCTCAGTTTCTGTTGAAGCGATTGACCGCGCGAACAATTCGTCCGCTGCGGCGGCTGCGCTTGCTGCCAACGTTTTGACAGTCGTTGTCTGCGGTCATTTGGTGTGATCTATTCTTGTTTTCTTATGCGCGCTGACACCACGCTTGCTAATTCAGTTAGTCCAAATGTGTCCAAGTTTATGCAGCCGATAAAACTACTATCCCTACTCGGAATAGCTCTCAACTAATTTGCTATCGCAATTGATGCTTCGCCTTTCGGGCGAAACTGCGACATTTTTTCTCGGCAACTACTGCACCAAATTTGGTGAGGTTTGTTGCTAATAGAAGAAAAAACTTCAAATCTAGTGGCTGTTGGTTTCGAATGTTTTATTTCGGTCGTCAATGTTTTATATAAAAATTGGCAATAATTGCGAATTTTCAGAAACGAGACTATCAAATTCGTGGATACCATGCATATATAGGAACTCGTTATAAGCAAAACTTTTTTTGTGTTTACTGAAAACTGAAATCTCTTCATTTCGTTTCTCCTTCTTCACTTCTTTGTAACTCAACGCTCGTTGTTCTATTATTGCTCTGCTCAGATTTTGTTCACTTAATTTTCTCTCTGCACACTCGACTGCTTCTATTCCTGACTTCTTCACTTCTCTGCAGCCGACTTCGTTTCTTTGCACGTGTTCTGCTAATCTGTTCAAGCATCTGCCAGTCGCACCTACCCATTCTCGGGGATCGGCCATGGTTGTTTATTTGCCAAGTCGTTTATTTCAACACACACCCAAAGACACACACCCAGTTGCGCATGCGCAATGAACCGAGTGTCTATTTGGGCACGCATACCTAATGGCTCAGTGTTATGGCTCAGGGGTAATTGTAGATCACAGGCAGAGATCTTCGTCCTGCAGTGGACATACATATAGGCTGATGATGATGACCCAGTGGCTCAAGTTGTATCATCGTCAATACAGCATCAGGCAACATCCAGCGCTCGCAGAGTTGGAGGAAGAGGCAAAAAAAAAGCTTCCTTTTTATACCCTTCCACGAACAACTAAGCAAATGAAACAGCACGCCTTAGCGCATGAACATATGCGCTAAGGGAACATGGCCCATGTTCACAAAGCAAGTTCTTACGCCAGAACTGTTCCCTAGAGCAGATGTCAGCCGACTGTGACGTTTGACAAATTATCAGCGAAGGCGGTAGTCCGAAGTCGCAAAGCAGTTATGCGCAAAAAGCTTCAACCGCAGGAACGCGCGACTCATTAGGCTGGCCGCTGAGATTTTTTTAGCAGTTCTGGGCTCCTTTCTTCCCCTTTGGGATAAGCAGACAGAGATTACAAAATGGGCCACTAAAAAACAGAGAGACACTCTAAAAATAACGAGGGCTTATTCAAGGCGCTATATAATTGTATTATGCATATTTAAGAAATGAAAGAAATTGACGTCGTTTCGCGACTTTCCGTGTAGGAGATAAACGCAGGAACTAAAGAAATGAAGATTGCCGCGTAAACCTAAGAGCCTGCTGTCCTGATTAACGGAGCTTGGAACAAATATTTAAATTCTTTCTGTGTCTGCGTACGCTAACTGTCAAATCTGCTTCGTTTAACAAAACGTTAATGTGAAGACGGCAGTGGCACGGCCGCTACATAATTATGTAGTGGCCATGGCAGTGGACTGCCTGCTTGGCATAAAGCAAAACTTTGATTGATGCACAACCAAATTTTCAAAAGTGTGTTGAATTTAACTAGAACGTTGCGAAAACAGGAACAAGCAAAACGTGCCTGGCCGTAAGGGTGCTAATTATACATACCTGGAAGAGAAAAGGACAGAAACGAGCTTTTTTTTTTTTTTTAATGTGAGTGCTTCTGGACCAACGCGATTTGGAGTATTGTTCATCACATAGCCATTCCTCCGAATTAGAAGGAAAAAGAAAGCACTTTCTCATGTCTGGTTATTCCTCTATTTTTTCATTCTGATTATTAAACGAATTTCGTTTTGTAGCGCTGATGCCTATGTTCGTTTTATACGTTGTTTTCCATATTCGCTCGCGTATTTTCACATTGCGGTTGTTTGGTGCACTTAGAAGAAGAAACTAAGGCTCACAGATTTTGCAGAATTAAGGAGCGAAGCGATGAGAGTTGGGGGCGAGAGTATAGAATGATGGCTCCTAAAGCAAATGGACATTCGGAGGAGTGTTTCTGTGGGTGGCCCGATGCCCCGGATTACCTACCCTTCGTGCCATCAAAACGACGCTGAAATATATACTGTGTCTCAGCTAACATCAGCCAAGCTTCAAGCTTCAAAATAAATTAGTACAATATAGAATTATGATACCTATATGGAGTTCTGATATCTTCTGCTCACTTATCATTTGGCTAATTATCAGAATAATCATTAAAAAGTATACAAACAGCTTGGCTAACGTTAGCTGGGACATCCTATAGAAGAGAGAGCAGGCGGCAGCTAATTAGGACCCTAATGTTTACAAAGCAGTCAGAACGCGATACATTGTGGCGCGATAGACGTGCTACAGTGCGAAGTTAACACATAGATGAAGCGTGTTACCTTCGCTTCATGTCACGCGCTTCATTAAGTCTTGTTTTGAAAATCCACTATATGGTCAATTTGAAACATGCTCAGGTAACGCCAACTAGTCCAATATTTTGTTCTGCTTAGTCAGTACGTGACAATTGTTATGCACTAACCGGTGCATGTGCTGGCGTCTCATTGGCTACCTTGATCGATCATCACCTGTAACGTCTTATTGTCGGCGATAATGAAGGGTCATCAAGTCAGCCAGAAATCAAAACAGAGTTATTATTAACGCACAAATTTTGCGAAAACAAATATGTGCGTTGATAATGAACTGCTACCTTTATAATATCATGTCAGATGCACCATGTTCGAATGTAGGCCCTCGAGCAATGTGAAGAGTTACAAAAAGTCACTATAAAATCACTGTAATGGCCAAACACACATTCCCAGCACAAAAGTTCTCCATGTCGCTAAACGTTAAAGGGAGAGGTATAATCCGCTGCTTGTTAAAATGTCACGTTCGAATTCGCCCATCACGAGTAATTCTTTTTTTGAAAACAGATTCGGTGTTACCGTTCATTTTGCTCGCGACTACACACATATCAAGCATACGCAACTCACTCAGGCGAAATCATAAAATCGTGCTGCAGCTGTGGTATTCATTATACAAATTGTCCCGCTGGCTTCAAGAGCAGCGGGCCGGGGTGGTTTTCGTTCTGTTTCCTGAGGTACACTCTCGCAGGCGGTATCTTTGAATAAACACTCAGTCGGTGGTTCTCCTCCTGGCTCTTTATAGCAAGCGAAGCGACGACGTCGCTGACGACGCTTCACTGAGTCTGATCATGTGACGTCAGACCGATTGATCGCAATAACGAAAATTACTCGAGAGTGAAGAATTTATTGAGTAGACTGAAAGTTAATCGATCAGTCATCTAGCCCTAGTTCAGAAACGAAACTTACACAGTTTTATGAATCAGTCTAGTCTGGGATATAATATTTTTCAAAGCCCTCAACGTTGCCCGGTAGTCTCGAGCATTATAAACTCCGGCTTTACAATTTATTTGCTGAAAGCAAGCATGTCAGCCCATTCCTCAGTAAAACCACCTTCGCACTTCACATAAGCCTGTCACGTTTGCCGAGATGTACGTATAGAGATGATTTGTGCACGCAACGCTAGCTTGTCTTAAAAATGCCGTTTACAATGAAAACAAAAGATAATAGAGGACAAAAGTAATAATAGCAGACTTAATTATTTGTTTTTCTGTCCTAATCACAATTCTTCTCTCTTTCTTTTCACGCCTCCTCGATACCAATAACTCTGTAAGCTTATTTCAAGCACGAACGCATTTGCAACAATACTTTGCACTGATATGCCACGGATATTTTTTTTTTTTTATCAGACATCGCAGCTCTCAAGACCCATAAACACGCTTCTTAGTCAGTGAGCATATGAAATTACTCGTTTCTCTTAGAATCATCTCTCTACATGCCTGAAAGTTCCATTAAGGCGCCTATGTATCAAATCAACGAAAAAAAAAAACAATTCGCAGTCTTCTCCATCGTTAATGCCTTGCGCTTACTGACGAGTACAATGTGCTAATTAAGAAACTGCGAGATTGCGCGAACCAAAGGCGAAAACGGTTTGCAGCTTACGCTTCTTTTTCAAAGTTGTTCTTATACGTCTGCCACTTTGTTCTCTTTCGCTGACGCATTTTCAGAGCGCGAGATAATGTACGAGCAATAATATGGTCCTTGAGCAAATATGAAGATGGCCGTCCTCATTTTGCATTTCACAACATCCTTAAAGCACCTCAACATTCGTGCCGAGGAAAATAAATGCGAGGACAACTAAGCACTTCTTATGAGTTGTGAATGCGAAAGCATTCATGTCCAGTTGAACTCCGCTGAGTGGCCGTTCCAGTTATGAACTCCTCCGGGTACGCGAACGCATTGACGTGCTTGGCGTATTTTGATTTGGCCTGGAGGCGCAGTTAGAACGCAGGCGGGAGTTCGCGCGAACAAGGTACGAGCGGAAAAATGCATTTCACCAAAGGGAGTATATCGCTTCCGCACTACCACATGTATGCAGCCGTAAGTGTCTCTGCCGAAGTTTTCTGCACACAACTGCTGCACACAAACTGGAAAGACATTTTTATACGTGTAATCCAAACCAAGACGAACACACCACTGCAGTCTTTGGAGCCAGTGGTTACGGCAGGCTCACGAGATACTACTTTGTATAGCTTTCATACTTTCTCAGGGTGTATGTACATTATTTTTTTTTCATTTAAAATAAAATCTTAATATTCTGCAAAATAAGCTTATGTGGCACAATGCAGTGGCACACCTAGCATGAACTTCCTATCTAATTTACGCTTGAAATACCATGTACCGTCTAATGCTAATACAAAATAAAATAACATAAAGGTCAGTCAGCCGCTACCTCCAACCACTGTCAAATCACTACGTATTCATTTTAAATACGAAGCATTATTTGGCGAACATTTATTTGCCACTTTGACAGTATCTATCTATCTATCTATCTATCTATCTATCTATCTATCTATCTATCTATCTATCTATCTATCTATCTAGCCGCCTACATCTTGGTGCTCTCATGGTCGTATCGTTAACTTGGTATTTACGAAAATTGGCATACTAAGATAAGAGTGTATGACGAACATAAATGACTGGTCATGACATGAATATCATGACATGTGTGTCATGTAAGCGATGAAACAGCTCCCTATGTCTTGGTGCTCTCATGGTCGTTTCGTTAACTTGGTATACGTACGAAAGTTGGCATAGTAGGACAACAGTGTATGACGAACATAAATGATAGGTCATGACATGAATTTCATGACACCACACCGAAATTACCACTGACTACGCCACTTGCGCGCGTCCACTGAGCAGAGCGGGCGAAAGGTAATAGCTGCTGCCGCTCTGGCGCACCAGGTGCTGCGTGAGGGGAGAGGCCATCGCCGCGACGCCATGTCACCATGGCTCTCGAAAGCCTGTGCTCGAAAGCCTGAACAAGGAACGCGTGCTGTCCACGCGTTCCTTGTCCGCGCAAGCTCTCGCCTGCGTTCTAACTTCGCCTCGGTAATCGCTATAAAGAAATTAATGTATAACGAAACAGAGAAAATTCTAAAGAAAAAACGTAGCCGATAGTTAGTCTCGAACCTACAACCCCACGCTCAGAAGCCGACGGGCTTAACCACTTCGCTAAACCATGGCGTCCCAGATAACCGGCCTGCATGCTACTCTTTATGACATCACTCTACTTGGACCAATATTTCCATTGCCAAGCCCGGAGTGGCGAAATCAGTGACGTCAAAATAACCGCGTCTTACTCGGGAGCTTCCCCACTACATTCTGTGGCATCGGACAACGTAGCATGACGTCACGTTGAAACGCGAGCGCGTTGAAACGCTTGGCCAAAGCCTCCTACGTAGCATGACGTCACGGATCGAAGTGCACCGGGCTTGTGCTACGTCGGAGGCTTCGGCCAAGCGTTTCAACGCGCGCGCTTACCCGCGAGGAGTTCATAACTCGAAGGACCACTGCGGCGTTCAATTGGAATTAATGCTTTTGCATGCACAACTCATGAGAAGTGCTAAGGTGTTCTCGGATTTTTTTTTTTTTGTGCGAAAGCATTAGGTGTCAATCTTGGCGTGCCCTTAGCGTGTCCTTGGCGGTGACCTCAACGGTGACTTTGGCAAAACTGCACCGTGACGAAAAGTGGTCAATGCCGCAAAAAATCACAGCATATCCACGAAGTGAATGATGATGAGTGGGCGAAGCACCGGGGGATCATTCTGGTAATCCACAGCTACGGACGAGAGATGAAAAGAGCGCGCGTCGGGAACGAACGCCCTTGTGCAATGCAGCGCCCCTAGCTACGGACGAGAAAGAGAGCGCGCGTCGGGAACGAGAGAAAGAGAACGCGCGTCGGGAACGAACGCCCTTGTGCACCGCAGCGCACCTAGCTACGGACGAGAGAGAAAGAGAGCGCGCGTCGGGAACGAGAGAAAGAGAACGCGCGTCGGGAACGAACGCCCTTGTGCACCGCAGCGCACCTAGCTACGGACGAGAGAGAAAGAGAGCGCGCGTCGGGAACGAGAGAAAGAGAACGCGCGTCGGGAACGAACGCCCTTGTGCACCGCAGCGCACCTAGCTACGGACGAGAGAGAAAGAGAGCGCGCGTCGGGAACGAGAGAAAGAGAACGCGCGTCGGGAACGAACGCCCTTGTGCACCGCAGCGCACCTAGCTACGGACGAGAGAGAAAGAGAGCGCGCGTCGGGAACGAGAGAAAGAGAACGCGCGTCGGGAACGAACGCCCTTGTGCACCGCAGCGCCCCTAGCTACGGACGAGAGAGAAAGAGAGTGCGCGTCGGGAACGAGAGAAAGAGAGCGCGCCGTCGGGAACGAACGCCCTTGTGCACCGCAGCGCCCCTAGCTACGGACGAGAGAGAAAGAGAGTGCGCGTCGGGAACGAGAGAAAGAGAGCGCGCGTCGGGAACGAATGCCCTTGTGCACCGCAGCGCCCCTAGCTACGGACGAGAGAGAAAGAGAGTGCGCGTCGGGAACGAGAGAAAGAGAGCGCGCGTCGGGAACGAACGCCCTTGTGCACCGCAGCGCACCTAGCTACGGACGAGAGAGAAAGAGAGCGCGCGTCGGGAACGAGAGAAAGAGAACGCGCGTCGGGAACGAACGCCCTTGTGCACCGCAGCGCACCTAGCTACGGACGAGAGAGAAAGAGAGCGCGCGTCGGGAACGAGAAAAAGAGAACGCGCGTCGGGAACGAACGCCCTTGTGCACCGCAGCGCACCTAGCTACGGACGAGAGAGAAAGAGAGCGCGCGTCGGGAACGAGAGAAAGAGAACGCGCGTCGGGAACGAACGCCCTTGTGCACCGCAGCGCACCTAGCTACGGACGAGAGAGAAAACATCTGGCGTGTTTCGTTGGTTTATTTCATCAATCAACGGCGTTTTGAACAATACGTTTAGTTTATACCGACATCTGGTACTAGCGTTATGACTGGTTACACACTACGACGGGGACGAACGGGTGCCGCTATAAGGAGCTTCGCCCCTAAAACGCCGGAAGCGTTCTCCGGAAGCCGGAAGCTGGCTTCCGGAACCGGAAGCGGAACCGGAACCGGAAGTGGAACGGAAGCGGAACCGGAAGTAAAAACGGAAGCGGAAGTCGGCTTCCGGTTATACTATACATATACATATATATGTATATATGGGTATACATACATATAGGGACACACAACGCCATCTATTGAGCAATTCATAAAACTAGACGTGGCTACCTACTACGACGGGGACTAACGGGTGCCGCTATTAGCCCCGAGAACGACCTACAGGGGCGCTGCGAGCACCGCTCTCGTGACGTCACGGCACGGACTCGCACCTGTCGTCTGCTGCCGTTCGGGCGCTGTCCGGGCGCCTTCTTCAGTGTTTCCGTTTGTTCGCTGTCGTTCTCTGTGCTTGTATACTTATGAGGGTCATCTCAAATACATTATACGACGTCTTCATTCGCGCAAACTTGTTCAAAGAGCTTATTTCCTAGACGACAATTTATTTCTCAAGGGCAACGCTGCAGTGCCAGCCGAAGGAGCTCAGACCAGCCCGTTGCGTGTTTTTCATGCGCGGATCTAGACTTTCCAGATTGAGGGACTAATAAAGAAGCATAAATAGCACGTGACTAATAAAAGCATAAACAGAATACAGTTAGGGTAGCATACCTGCAGTGGTGCAACGAGCATGTCACTATGTCTGCTACATATGACTGCTACATTTACCTTGATTTGAGCCCATTAAAACGCGTTTGCTTATGACGAGTAGCTCATGGTATAGTATCTAATTTTTCATTTCTTCACAGAAACGCTCGGCAGTAACACGAGGACCTGACACTGCAGTTTAGATTCAACCAGCCCCACTTGTTGCTTTAACTGCTTCTCAAAATTAGGCCGTTCCTCACCAGTTAATTTCAACTGGCGGTAATTTGAAGTAAAGCTAATAGAGGCTTACAGCTATTTGCAGAATACGCAAAGTAATTTACCAATATTTGTTCACTGTTCCGTGTTACATGTTCAACTCACTTGTGCAATTTACTGCCGCTTGTTCCTTGAGAAACAGACATCACAAATCTGTTTGGCGAACTGACACAGGCTCCTCGGCCCAAATATTTTAGTGAAATATGCCTTTTGGACCGTATCGCTGCCGCTAGAAAGAAGCCGAAGCCTCATTCATTAGCAGTATGATGCTTATTGAAGAAATCATTATTCCCCTGTGGAGGTCAAAAATCAAGTGAATTCATTTAAGGCTTGTGGTGTCTTCTCTGTGAGGCGGGTATGTGAGGTTCTCTTTTATGTACTCACGAATCGAATAGTTCTCAGTATGGTGTGGCTAAACAACGCAGGATTTGAGACATGGTGAGGCAGAAGGCGTTCGGATTTTCCTCTTCAGCGCAGCCTAAGCTGCGCTGTATAGCCTCGAGTATACCTTAGGCATTGCAATTGGCAGCTTAAAGAACTGCATCATGTTTTCAATTCGAAGTTGTAGTGAACTGGTGGGTTTCGCGAATAATGCATGCCTCGCCATAACCACAGTCGGTAGATTTAGTGGTCTAAGGGCTGTGCCATGATGTCGATAAAGGCAACTTAGGATCACTATGAAACATTTTCTCGCGTGCAATTGATAGGCTCTCGATCTTAACCACGAAACTGTTCTTTCAGGTGATTGCTGTTATGGTATTTGTGAAGTATATACATGCTATGCGTCGTGTTAACAGCCATGAGCAATGCGTTTTCCGGGTGCCCATTGCGTGTTTGAAGAACGGTGAAAGTATTAGCAAGCGTTTTCATGCAAAATGCGCGCCTAACTGTTCCTTTTACGCAGTAATAGAGTAGCCATATTTGACTAGAGCAACTCACCATAGTAATAAGAATCATCATAAAAGATTTGCTGTGCAGTTTCCTTCTAGAAGCTAAACATTTCGACAGAATTACCTGTCTGGTTGGGAAAATTGATTAAGACTTAGAGATTGACTCCAACCAAATAAGGAAATTTACTAGCCCGACGTTTCGGAACTAATTCGGCTCCTTCTCTTCAGGGGGTATTCTTATTTGGTTGGAGTCAATCTCTAAGTCTTAAGTTTCCTTCTAACACGCATTTGTAATATTGACATCAAATACTAATACCAAGATTTTTCTTCCTTGTAAAATGCAATGTCTCTCATAGCTGAGCACTAAGGGAATGTTAATTGTTTTGCGGAGCATCATACACAACTTCGTGTGTTGAAATTGCACATATTCTTTTCACGCAAAGTTTATGGACAGACACTGCGCATATACGCACTCCAAACCAATAGACCCCTTCAATGCCACATAGCTTGCGATATCCACACCGCAAATTTTCACGACTCGCGGTTTTGAAGAAGAAACTGCCGTTTCCTTCAATAAGTACGGCTCGAGCCACCAATACCCCAAGCATGCACGAAGGGAACGAGCGCGCGCAGCAGCCGAGCTGAGCACCGTCCTGTCCGTGACGTCACTCGTAGAGGGCGCCACTCAAACTTCTCGCCGCTAATAAGGAGCTTCGCCCCTAAAAATTGGAAGACGCTTAAGCTTCGCTTTGAAGAGTGGAACGCGATAGCATTCAAAGATCCCTGACTGCTTCTCACGCTTCCCCACAACTGCAGCTAATGCAAACGTAATGGTTACCGGGGAACGCTGGCGGCGAACGCTATATGCACGAAGACGAGCTTTCTGGTAGAAACATGGCCTCTTGCGTGGACCAATTCCGGAGATAGTGCACAACCGCGCAAAAAAAAAAAAAATTACATCATTATCAGGTTTCCGTTTTTGTTTCGCACTTTTACTATTTCACTCAGAGAATATTTAACAATAAAGGCATGCGCTGTGGGTGTATTGTTTTACGACATTTATTTGTGGATTGTCATTCTCAAAATTTCGAGGAATAGCTTTGTCAAGAATGAGAAGAAAGGAAACCGAGGGGCCCGATTTTTATTAATCATATAAGAAGCTAAGAAACAGTGACACTATGGACAACATAGGGGAAAATTACTTGTACTTACTAATGAATTAAAGAAATGATAGATTAATGGAACTGAAAATGGATGAAAAAACAACTGGCCGCAGGTGGGGAACGATTCCACGTCTTCGCATTACGTGTGAAGACGTGTAATCGTTCCCCACCTGCGGTCAGTTGTTTTTTCATCCATTTTCATTTCCAATCATCTATCATTTCTTTAATTCAGCCGCCTTTTTCGCTCAATGGGCATTTGATGCTCTCGCATCAATAAGAGTGGACCATGTGTTACTCTGTCTTGCAGATAGAACTTTCTAGACAGGTAGCCTTTCTTACTTGTTTCCCCTTTTCAGCCTTCCTTTCATTTATCTTTCTTTCTATCTATGTACATACTATCTACGTTTCTTTTCTGCTTACTATTCGTTTATTTTATCATCCCTCCTTTTTTTCAAAACAAGGTCAGTGGCGACTTCACACGGGTTTACTGTACCTGGAATCTGGATATCTATCTGGCCTCTTGGTAAAAAAAACAGCCCTTTGGTGTCTCCGAAGCCTTGTAGCGAGTCGCAAAAGGTTTCAAAATTTAGGTCTCAACAAATAAATAAGCGAGAATTAAACACAGAGTACGTAAAACTAACGATACGGATGCATTAGCGCTAATATAGTCCAAAATTAGGCACATTGTATACCATCGACTTCACTTTCTCCGGAATCGACCCACCCACCACGTCTCATGATCTAAAGAAAAAATGAAAGTGAGAAAGGCGTGTCAACTTATTTAAGTACCAAGCAGGCGGGCTAGATACAAATACACCCCATGTGCTGGCAACAAAAAGTGCGTACAAAGCAGAAGGTCTACTACGTCATTGTGCGTCTGCTTCTACCAGCGCTTGCGTATGCAGCATCGCCAACATCAACGAAATGTGGCCTCACCTGTCCTGAAAGCTACAGGCGCGCTGTCCGGCTCCTATACTAGCCGGCAAGCTGTAGTTCCTGCCAAAGCCACATGAGGGACGCTGGACAGAGGAACTCTGTCCAGTATGGGTGGCCGCATCGTCGTCGGCAGGCAACGAGACCCCCATCCATAAAAGAACAAGCACCTTCGGCGCAACCCCATGGGCTTGGTGACTGTGCCACTACACGGATCCCTAACCAGTTCTCTAACATTACGTCATGTTTGCGAGAAAGAAAGAAAACGAGCAATTATTATCTGGTACAGCTGCCGAGCCCACGGTACTGTGTCGCTATTGTTACGGAATGTGTCCACGTAATGCGCCCGCTAATACTCCTAGCTAATCCCGGCCCTTCTACTACTGAGACCCTTCTCGCTTAATTGCGTAACCTGTCAACTGGCCAAGCGCCGTTAATTGTAGAAACAAAAGGCCTGAGGGCTCAGCTCGGTAATAGGAGACAAAACAATCAGGGAAGTGAACACAAGTCCAACAGATCTCGAAACTCGTCATTAGGCGTTGGTACCACTGCAGAAAGAAATTGAAATCATGCGCACCAGAACAGAGCGCACTGCCTTTCGAACTTTTGAGCTGGAAGCCCGTATCGATACGGGGCCGAAAACAGTTCAAGGTGAAATAACCTAATCGTGAGTGTTTTCGCTTCCTACGTTCTACAGCCCTAGCTCGACAAAGGCTCGACAAAAAGGCTACAGCATGCGCGCTCCTTTTATTCTCTTCAGCTGGCTACATGTGACGCCACCTGGACACTGCAGTGCTAAGCCGCCACGCGGAACTTCATCGATATATCAAGGACACCTCTCCGAGAAGCATGGGTTGATTCTTGAGTCAGAGCAACACAGGGCCACTTCGCGGCAATCTTCGTTGCATAATTACGGTACGTAGCATTGTTTTGTGGGACTGTCGATGTGAATAAAAGGTTATTTATTGCTAATTAGCGTACACCATATTATGTTTCTTTTTTGCGTGACAAGACTATTATCTGATTACGAGGCACGCCGTCGCGGGTGACTCTGGAATAATTTTGGCCACCTATAGGGTTCTTTAACAGGCACCCAATGCAAGATATACACGAGCACTTTTGCATTCCGCCCCCACCGAAATGCGGCCACTGCGGCCGGAATCAATCCCGCGACTTTGTGCACGGCAGCGCCACGCCATAGGCACCGAGTCACCTCGGTGGGTGTTCTTTGATTCTAAAACCTGTTTTGACTTTTAATCACTTCGCTCTGTGTGTACTCATTAGGGACTGGCACAGCACTTCTCTCGTGCGGAGTTTTTTTTTTTTTTTTTTCGTATGACATACGGAATTTCTCTATTCCATACTCGCATGAACGGCCGCATATATTGGCCCCCCAAATCATATACATCCAGCACCGGCCAAACCTCTGAATGCGGGTTACACTAATGACGAGGAAAAGCGACGGAGGCTACGCGAAAGGGGACTGTGCTTATTAAACGTTCCCTCGTTATACGCAAAAGGCGGCAACGGCGCTTCTCGCAGCCGCATACGGTGGGTCCGTAATGACGCACCCTTGAGACAACACAGACTTTTGGGCTCGTATGTCACCGAGTGCATGTTACCTCGCGGACTGGCGCCAACGCGGTTGTTCCGCGCAGCCGAAGCTGCAGCTGTAGACTGCTGCGTGCCTCTCTGAGCATGCACCCATTTGCGTGAATCAATACTTGAGCGCTTGTCAGCCGTTCTTTCGAAAGCTACGCAATACGGCGCGATGAGCGTAAAGTGAGTTCGGCTAGTTGGATCCCGTTCATGTTGTATGCAAAGAACGCGAAATAATTTCATGTAGAAACCATCGAATAAGACTATACTAATTAAGCGAATAGCTGTGTCTGCCGTCCACGGGCGTTCACCACATTCATTCAGTGTAGTCAATGCTCTCTTCGGCATTCTGTGCAGCGTAGCGTTGGCATTATTTCTCGATGCGTGAACGACGACGTTTTTACCATTTTTCTTTTGTGAAGTGGCGATTGATTGACACCAATGTACTCGTCGGCGACATTACTCGCGTGTTCCAGGTGTGCCTGTCGTACGCGGGAGATCAGCACACTCATTTTCTGTTAGCAATGTTTTCCTTCTTTGGCACTCTGCTCAGCTTCCGACGATTGAAGTCACACAGTCGTACGCTTTCAGTCGGTGCTAAGCCACGTGACCACGTGCGTCCGGCGTACGGCCTTGGTAATGTTCGCTCGCGCCAGGAAGAAGTGTTGCGTTGGCTTCCGCTTTATCAAACAAAAGCTTCGTGAACATGTCATGAAGCGTGTTCTCTCCCAAGAAGAATTGGAAGTTTTCGCACCTAGAAAGAGCACCAACGCTACGCTTCGGAGAGTGCCTGCACACCAGACATGAAAAAGCCACACAAGCGTTTCTTGTCATTCCGTGCTAAACAGCATGACATCGCGCCGAGATTCGAATGTCTCCGCACGACACCATGTCACGCGCACGTAGGCAAAAGGGGATTTCCTGTTTCTACCCGAGGGGGGAGGTCATTCAGTCAGGTTCCTAAAACAGCCAGGGTAGGCAAAGAAAACTACGTATTTGCTTTGAAAATTCGTTAGGCCGCCTCACTTAACTGGTGTTTCACGCTGCCCATCTCAGTTCTCTGTGTAGCGCTCGTCGAATGGTTGATGCGTTCATTGGGACTGTCAGCCAGTGAAATCGCCTTCGTAGGCAAAGTGAAAGCTCACAAGTCCAATCTAGCTACTGACATCATTATTATTTTTGTCATGTGTTTATTGCGTTACGGGGTATAATATTTCATGGCTATACCAGACGCCACGGTAGATGACTCTGGATTAACTTCGACTATGAACTGTAACGGAGCAGCTGCTTGGACTGGTTGGCGAAACATTATCTCATCAAGGAAAAGTCTTGCGTTGAGCACCGTTCCCAAGGAAGGAAATAGAGAGAGATCAATTTATTAATATGTTTATACATGTGCAAGCTAACCCCTGTGGTGTTTCCAGTGAGGTGCCTAGATAGGTGTATTTTTGCACTCCTCAACAGTTATAGCAGTAAGTTGTTGTAGGAAGGCAAGAATACGAAAGAACAGAGCTCATCCTGACGCCTACTTCTATTCCTCGTGAATTGTGTGCTAAATAAGCATTTTCCATGATTAATGAAGTTCGACCAATAGAGCGTCATTCAGGTACCCACATTGCTCGGTACATGAACGTTTTTCAGACACCGACCGGACCGGAATGCTGACACCGGGGTCCAGGATCCCACCCGAGACCTCGTGCTTAGGAGCAGAACGGCTTAGTCACTGAGCCGTCGTGACGGCTTGTAGCAGCTCTTCATTGTAAGAATGCCTTAGAGCAGTACCTGTCGAGCTAAATTATATTGGGTGAGCCTCTAGTATTTTCGTCTCCATGAAAAAGTACTTTCCGCTTGTGATTGTTGATACCGGTTGTCATATCTGAGAGCAATGAATACAATTCGACGACACTTATAGGCTTGTCAGGGCGCTTGTGATGACAGGATATTAACTAATACGCTGACAAACAAACAAACAAAAAATCTAGGGCCTATATTTACAAAGTAGTTCTTATGCTAGAACTCCTTGTGAACATAGCTGCTGGGCAATCGTCATATATAGTACGTATCATTAGCGAAGGCCCACCTCTTTCTAAGAAAAACATTGTTAAGTCGCCTTCAGATGCCGTTAAGATGAGTTAATTTTATACGCCAGCTTATTGTTCTATCACAGTCGGCTGCTTCTACGTTTGTTTTGCGATAGCAACGCGGCTGATTAGTAAGACATGAAGGCAGCTAAATATGATGCAACAGTGTGCTAGCTTTATTCGTTCTGCTAATCCGGTTCGGGGCTTAAGGAAGACTCGAGATACTAGTCCCAACATAAGCTCCCCATTCCCCATGGCCACCTCGTAATCGAAGCGCTGCTGCGTTGGAGAGTTGCAATCCTATCAAGAACTTGGAACGGCTCTTAACTTCGCTGAGAGCGCAGGATGTAAGGTATTCTCGGAACGAAGAAACAGCCGTATAAAGAAGAACCAGCTCAACAAGAAAAGCGAAACAAAAGCCAAGTGCGCGGGACGGTAGCTGACTTCGATTCCAGCTCCTATCCTATTTCGCAGGAATCGATTGTCGCCAAGACACTGCCGTCTTTCTGTCGCCCTTCTTCGGTACTTGTACTATAGTTTTATCCGAGTGCTATTGCGAAGAAACTTCACAGTGCGCAGAAGAGTACTTATTACTATTGCTGCTGTTTTATCGATGTGCCCTACTTCCCCACCCCGCCCCCAAAGAAAAAATATGAATAGATATTTCGCATGAATTATTGCGAAGTGCACCAGATGTTTATTAACGGCTCGTACGTTAAAAACTATTCGTGTCCGTTCTGCATCGCCGATCAAGAACAAATAGAGAATTCACAGATGTGAAAGGCATGGTTCTTTCCGGCGTTATTTGTCCTCTACAGGATTCATTCAAATGCCCGCTCCTACGATGCACTCATGCCTCCCACTGTGCAATTTAAACAAGCATAACTAATAAGATAAGTGTTCTAGAACACAGCAAGAAACCAAGCTAGTTGAGCGCATGTGACAACAACGCGTGATAGACGCACTAAACTGAAACATTACATTATGTAGAACTGATAAATGGCGTTCATTCTTGAACTGCAGAGCGCGCACGAAACGCGAAGGACAAAGGCAGCATGAATGAACACCGCTCAGTTCCTTCACCTGGCCTACATTGGTCCTTCGTCTCATGTGCGAGCTCCAGTTAATCAATGAACTGATACGAACGCGTTATCAGTTGTCAGTTTTAGTTATATTGCTAAATTACATAACGCGACAGCGTTAAGGGTCCCGTTGTCGTAGAAAATCCGGCGTCGGCGTAAGCGTCGGCCCGAGCGCCAGCGTCCGTGGCCGAGAGAATCATCCCGAACCACCCCGACCACACAGGCCCTCCGCGTGGCGCAATGCGTTAGTGAGTAAAAATTGAATTTCTCAAAGTAAATTTCGTCAGAAAAATTGTAAAGTACGACTTAACTACAACCTAGACATGATAGCGTCGGATTGTAATTTGAAACTGCGATAAAACATTATTGCCTTAGGAGGAAACTAAAACACAAACCACTTTTTCAGTATTTCTACCATACCAACAGCGGCGCGCTCGGGTAGGTTACTTGCGAAAACCCCATCAAGATGGCGCTCGCCTCCTCGGCAGCGTAAGCGGTAGCGGCGCGCAGAGGCGAAGGTGGAGAAAAAAGAAAGCTGCAGTTGTCGGGAAGCCTGACAAGCATTCAAGGATCTTTGAATGCTATCGCGTTCCACTCTTAAAGGCGAAGCTTAAGCGTCCGCCAAATTTTCATGGAATGCCAGAAAGGGCATCAGTACAGCGAAGCGGAAGCCATGAGTAATCAGGAAAATGCACGGAAGGAGAAAAGACAGTAACGAAACCAACTTCAACTTTTCTCACAAGCTACCCGTGATGTCGTAGACTTTGACACCGTTTGCTGACATGACGCTGGCATCATCTACTTTCTAACGCTGACATCGTCTACTCTGCACTGGAACCGAATCGAAGGTCGGGGAGATTCTTGATCGTAGTGGCCCAGCGCTTAACGCAATTGCTGTTGCCATGAAGCTTTCCGTTTATATACGGAAGATCTCCGCTTTATGTAAGCAGAACCGGATGCGGTGTATGCGGCCTGCCCATACCACGTGCGCACACCAGTGCTTATGCTTTGGATTATTTACTTCGACAAATGGGTTTGCCAATTAACAAAACGCCGAAGAAAAACTGGCTAATGGCAACTTCAAAAAGCAAACACAAAAGAAAAGCACTTAGTTTGCATAACTTGTCACGACAATTTTACATATTCTGCAAAAGAAATAAAATATTCAGATGGATGGATGTTACGTCATTTTAATTTCCTGAGATACCTTTATACGCTGCTAGTCACAACGCCAGGATTTGCCTACCATAATGCTTTGAACTTTTCGATAGTTTCCCTCTCTTTGGTAATTTTTTTTCGCATTTGTTTTTTCTATGAACGGAAATAATTTGCATTGGACAAACTTACCTGTCGAGGTTAAAGGCAATTACGGCTGAAAAGCCAGCGGACTGCGTAATTAATCACTGTTCCTCGGAGAAAGCAGAAAAAAATCTGACACCTTTTGACCGTGGTTGAGCTTGCATTAGCATAATGTTCGTTCGCAATCTCACGCATGACCTATTTTCTTCAGGGCTGCTATGTTAAAAAGAAGTCCTTTCCTATCAGCGTGTCCCTTAACAAGATAAATTTGTGAGTCGGCGTCGTTTTGAGACAAGAGAAATGCCCTGTAGTGTAGATTGAGGCTTACTTTACTTCCTGTGCGAAGAATTTTTTTTTTTTTTTTTTTTACGTTTCGTTGGTCTCGCGCTCGAAGAACTTGGTCCTGAGTCAGTCCATGCGTAAAGCCGTAAATTATTTTAAGAATTGTTTCGATTTCTTGTGCGATGCAGCCAAGCGTATTTACTTCTGTATTAAATAGGGAGACCGAAAATGGTGCTATATCTGCAGAACGTTTACTTCCAATACTTTGCAGCTTCAACGCTATTTTATCTCGGCTGAAAGAATGCACGCAATGGAAAGAGTACTTGATTTATACGCTAGAGGGCAACGTTTACAACGCCAGGGCATTAGTAAATAGTTCTGTAGTGGCTTGAACAGCTCTAATTGCAACGTTGTATAGCCAACTTCGAATTTACTATTGCTTTTGAAGCATTGAGCTGTGTCCAAGTAATTATGCCCGCTAAACGTATCGAAAACAACAACAAATTTAAAATATGTCATATACCTTTACAAATGGAGCTGGTTAGCCACAATACATTAATTCACCATTGCTACAAAGGTTGCACCACCGTTGACGTGGCAGCACAGAGGACTGGACTTGACTCGTCGGTGCTGCGATAGCGTGAGTATACCTCGTCGCTGTGTTGTGGTTCCGCAGCTCCTGAATTTAACGACAGGAAGTAGCGACCAGCTTTAGATTAAACTGAAGAGAATGTTCCAGTTTGATCACCAGACGCGATTTGTCTACTATAGACCAAGATACGGCGCTGTTCTACGCTACCTGCCTCACAGATCTCTCGCTAGCGAGGTTGGAGGGCCCCTCATTTCGTAACTGCCCTGTCCGATCTGGTCTCGCTAGATAGCGGCGTCCATTAGTAGGGATTGGACGAGCGGGTCGTACTCTCGTACAACTCCCGCACACGCTCGTGTTGCACTGCTCAATGGAGGGAAGAAAACGTGGAGTGTCGTACGCGTACCCAGCAACCGGCGTCTCTCTTTGCTCCGTTCACGTTTTCTGCTTGCCTGCGTTGGTCGCGTAGCTTAACTTGTTGGTAGTGTAATGCTCAACTTCATTTGCACATGGGTTCAAGTTAACGACAATGGTGGCGCTGACGAACATGTTGCTTATGATTTTTCATTATACTCTGATGCCGCAATTGAGTGGCCGGGGAATACTAAGGCAGCTGGCCGGCTGGTATTCATCTAGTGTTACACGTCCTTCCCTTAGTACTTTATTTTCTTCATGCGATTTTGAAAGGTACGTATTAGGAGCGATGTATGATTTGGTCATGATGAACAGTGGCGATGAGTAATTAGGCGGCGCTTTCCATATCTCATGAATGGCTATGGCGAGTGACCATCATACGTCAGCCTACCAGTCTGTAATGGGAACAGAACTGTGGTTCGAGATCTTTGCTGGCGCTCACTAGTATGTAACTTGACAGCGCCACGCACTTTTTATTTATTGTTTACTTTAGAAAGCGTAGCTCTCGCCAAACTCCCGTCTCTTCTACCTAGCTCATCCCTGAACAGCACGGTGAAGTCTTTTCTGGTCTGGCTGGAGCTCGCTACAAACAGCCCCGACAACGCCGCATGTTCTCCTCCTTTTTTTTTTTCTTTTTTTTTTTTTTGAAACACAGTGCAGCTCTGGCAAAAGCCCCTTTCCTCTGCGTCTTCATTTGCCCTTTGGGTCTTCTCTTTGCTCACTCGTACAACGCCGAGGCGAGCGTTATTCGAGACACAGAGTGTCCGTCGTTTACGCAAAGCGCATGCGAAATCCCAACAACCCCCTTGGGCAGGGCCGTCTCTCGTTCGCCGCCGATGCCTGCGAGGAAATACGAGCCATCCCCACATTGCGCTGTTTCGCAGGCTTTCGCTATGCAGAACACGCAGCAAGAGGTCGTTGCACCCATTATTCCCTGCATACGAAGTGTAGCGATCGTCTCACTTGCGCTCCCTTATTCGCAGTACAAACAAGAGGTTCGAGCGTACAGATAGGAAGGACCCCGTTGCATTATACTCGTACATTCGCAGTATATATTACGTGCTCTGTAGTTCCCATCATTGATTCTGGCGCATGAAGTGGGGACTATTGCACAAACCGTTTGCGCTTACCCTCCTTGCTTGTCTTGGCTTTCCCAAAGCTTTACGACAGAGAGAAGCGAGGCGCCAAGCCCCCCACATTTAGACACAATATACAAACTCGCGCAGAACTCATACTATGATTATCCAAGGAAATTTAATTCAGAGAAATACTGAAGGATTCTTTTTCTCTCGGACAGCTCCATGAACAAGGTTAGGCCCACATTTTTTTAGACTGCACTATCTGAGGGGTCGGCCAACGAAAATAGTTAGATAGATAGCCGCAAAGAAAACTTAAAAAAAACAGCTAAACGTCACCTCCCCTCCCTCCCCTCCCTTCCGTCACCCCACAGCCTTTCGCGCGACGGAAAAAGTTGCGTTTTCTCTCTATATATGGAAAGGAGGAAAGAGACGCTTAATTCTGCAGCCCTTCAGGGAGCACGGCGCAGAACGCGCGTTTGCTCTCCGACGTGCGTTCGCTCCCCGTGAAAGCGCGCGTCCCTCGCGCCCTTTCACTCGCACATACAGAGTCCGCAGCGCGGCTGACGATTTCATCACCGTTGACGTCATACGGAACCTCACGGGGACGGCGACGACGCCGGCGACGCCAACGGCAGAAATCTGCTTTGGAGTGTCCATATAGTTGCTATCGCAATAAAATTATGCGGTTTTACGTGCCAAGACCGCGATCTGATTATGAGGCACGCCGAAGTGGGGGGACTCCGGAAAACTTGGACCACCTGGGCTTCTTTAACGTGCACCTAAAGCTAACTACACGGGTGTTTTCGCATTTCGCCCCCATCGAAATGCGGCCGGGATGGCCGGGATTCGATCCCGCGACCTCGTGCTTAGCAGCCCAACACCATAACCAAGCAACCACGGAGATATTAGCTTTATCAGCTGTATAAACTTGGACATGCAGCAGCACCGGCAACGCGCAGAACTGTTGTCGACGCCGTCGGCGTTTTGCCCGCGTTCGCTCAAAATGCGTGCGGCGTTGGTGACTGTTGCCGGAGCCTGTGATATAAATAGGCACTTGGTGCCGCAGCTAAACGTCGCCTCCCTTCCCTCCCCCTTCCCCCCCTCCCCCACGGCGTCTCGCGCATCGGAAGAAGGCGCGTTTGCTCTACATATATGGTGATTGTAAAGGAGGAAAGAGACGCCTACTTCTGCAGCCCTTAAGGAAGCACGGCGCAGAACGCGCGTTTGTTCTCCGCCGTGCGTTCACTCCCCGTGAAAGAGCGCGTCCTTCGCGCCCTTTCACTCGCACATACAGCGTTCGGCAGCGCGCGGTCACGATTTCTTGGCGCTGAGCCGTGCTCCCTCAAGGGCTGCAGAAGATAGCGCCAACCTTTCCCTTTCCCTCAAGAACCACTTACCCGCGCGGTCACGAACTGATCTGACACTTTGGTTGGGACACTCTCATTATTGAGATACTCAACCGATGAAACCAGAGCTGTTGTGCATGAAGAAATTAACCTAGCATCATGCCACAATGTGCATGGACAAATGCTTATAGAATTTGCTGAGGGCATCAAATCAAATCAAATCAATGCCAAGAATGCTATTCGAATTGATGAGATCAAGAAACATCGCTTTTGGGGACGAACTAGATCTAGCTGCGATGGCTGACGAGAATTCCCGTGGTTTTTTTTTTTTTTTTCCAATGAAAGCTCTTACACAAGGCAAGGCGGTTGTGCGCACTTCAAATGTGTTGAAACCATATAAAGACATGTTGAGCCTGCTCACTCCCTGCCATTCTCTCGAGCAAGTGCACGTGTCTAATCTTTACTATTCTATATATCAGACGATAAATCTGGCTGCAAGCAGCAGAAAACCTTACTCTCTCCTTGTCGAAAATGGTGCTCCAGCACCTAGCAACTGCAAAGCAGTCTAATATACTCCGCGAAGCACGTGCCATGAGGCGTCTAATTACCTCGTATAGCACGTTCTGCATAGTTGAATATAATTTATTCCGCAACGGCTCTAGATTTGGTTGCCAGAGTGCGGTAGTATGCTGGTGATGATTATTATGGGGATGATGATGATGATAATAGTGGTGGTGGCGATGTGATTATGGTGATGATTATGGTTCATCATCCAGACATCACAGCTATATGTGCTCATCCAAATGTGCGCTCCTAACGTGAATGAATGTCCCGTTGCCTCTCACGCTCACTCTCTGTGGCGGCTACCCCGTACACGAGGAAATCGGGGAGACCGGGAAGTGACATCCCGTTTCGTAAATATGAATCTACGACGCACAGAGGCAGTTCACACTTTCGGGTACACACCGCATAAAAGGCGGCGTAAAGCAGACGCTAACGCAGCACAAGGGTAACCCGCAGTAAGAATACGTTAAAGGTAAAAAAAAAGAAAAAATAAGGAACTAACGGGAGTTCCGGAAATGACAGAAAGTTTGGGAACGTGGGGAACGCAAAGGGCACGAAAAAGTGAAACGACACAGCGACTATGCGCAAGAGAACGAGATAACAAGTGAACGCAAAGGTGTCGTGTACTTCGTTCTTTTTATTCGGTCATCGCTACTTGCGCATAGAAGAAAAAAATAAGAAAACACAATCAAACAAGAGATTACGATAAGCGGCACCCGAGAAATGTGGTGAAGCCCATCGTCACTCGTTGTCACGTCGTCGCAATAATGGCAGCGGGAATCAGCGACACCCACAGCAGAAGCAGATGCGGTAGTCGCCGGAAAGGGCGTCGTAACAGGGAGCATGGAAGACGAGCAAAGTGAGAAGCAGGCGTTGCGCCGCCGCCTTAATGGACGGAACGTGTTCACGGCCATGTTCCGTGAACCCGGAAATGACGACTTATGAACCGCCTTCCCTCTTCCGCTCCCTTCTTCCATCCATTTCACCGCCCGCACTGCTATTAAGAAGAAGCTACAACTTCAGCTCGGAATCTCGTATCTGAATAGAAGGAAACGCAGAAATGATTTTTTTAGTCGCAATCATCACTGCAATTTTGATTCGGTATGTTGCATATAAAAGGAAAAGTTCAAATATAGTAAACGTAGCATGTGGAATATAATTTATGTCTTTGAAATTGTGTACAATATTGAAAAACTGACCCCACACGATAAAACAAGTACGAAATGATAAGTAAATAACACTTGTTCATTGTCCGTGCAATATTTGGTCAAATTTCTCCACGGATATTTAAAATCAATTAGGGCTAGTTGCGACTTAAGTCTTTTACATTACAAGCTGAGCATACATGCAGGGGCGCACGAAAAAAGAAAAAGCACAGCTTACTCACACCATTTCGCGTTGGCATTCCAACGCGTTCACTAGGTACAACCCGGAAGATATAAATTTCCAATGACGCTCTTTAAGTTGAAATTAAAAAAAACTTTAAAGACCAATTTAAGGTTTCTTCGCAATTGTGCGTGAGATAAGAGGGTATATGTGGCGCGAAAGTATCGATCACCGCTCTCAGCGGAAATTGGACCAATTAAGCCTAGAATCCATTTTTCCCCCTTTCACTTTTGTATTCGCAGCGCAAAATGCTGGTGAGGCAATTCAGAGATCTGTAAGCATTCCTCGCGATACGACTTTATTAATAACAAGCTCTAACATAGCAAAAGCGAGAATGTCCTAGAGACAAAACAAAAGGAAAAGGAAAGAATGAAGGAAGGAAGCAAGAAACGCTATTGCTTGATTAAAACACAGTCGGAGGGAACGGTCGCGCATGTTTTATTACTATAATTATTTTTACTGTTATTCCTCATCTGCAGCTATACTGTTTATGGCCCACGCTATATGAGCGCGTGACCTGTCGTGCGTCACGTAAGTGTTTCGCAGCAGCGCTAAACGTAAATGCCGCTATTTTATGAAAGGCGCCAAAGTTTACTGTTCCAATGCCAGAGAGGAAAAGAGAAAGAATAAACGTAATCGGAGTTATAATTTCGGCCGATAGAGGCCCTTAGATAAGTGCCATACATGGAGCTGTAGAGATCACTGGTCATAAAAGATCCCATTTTTATCATCGCTATACCTTACAACGTACCACATCAATAAAATATATCGACGGGTTACGCTACTAATGCTAACTCACAGAAGAAAAACATCAACGGTGTCTACATATACGCGAAATCGACGACGCAAGAAGCATCGAGATGGTGGACACTAAAGATAGCTCCGATACGTGATGTATATATATATATATATATATATACATGTTCCTTCTTACTTTGGATCATTCTTCTTCTCTGCCTTCTATCTCTGCTCCCTTTTAATTATGAGAGGCAGCTCGGCAGGTAATATCAAACGACGGTCTGTAAGAGACATATTTAAAAGCGGCAGCGAATAGTTGCGACAGTATCATGGGGGTCTGCCTAACCTAGCAACAGAATGGAGCAAACGCTTTTAAAAGCGGAAGCTCTTGCGAGTGACGTCTTCCGTGCCTCGCACCAAAATTATTACTAAATCAAGAAATTTCACGACGTTGCCTAGAGAACGCCGAACTTTCCCTGCGCTAAGCATTCATTAGGTATAGGCATCGGGGTATCTCTGTACCTTCCCGCTTTCTTGTGACATCACATCCGCTAATCAACGACGCCGAAGATAACGATGTCTACTGGTGACGACGGCGTCGACGATGAAGAAACACTCGCTCTCTCCTGGCGGCAATCTTGAACCGGCAAAGCGTTGAGCAACTCCGTGAGATGCCTTGCAAGACGCGTGCCTCCGGAAACAGATGTCCGTAACAGCTGTTCCAGTGAAATAGTGTCTTGCGGTCGGGATTCTGTCCGTCAAAAGTGAGGCAAGCGCGAGTTGGCTATCGCTTAGCGCCATATTGCACAATGAAATAACCTCGGCACCAGCTGTACCACAAAGCGATGACGAATACAAAAGAAATCGGGTAATGGGTACAAGATTAATTGGGAAAAGACCTACACGGGACGCCGTATATAGACACGTAGAGGCCTTTCGTTGCCCGAGAGACAGACATATGGTTGCAAGGTAATTTCTGGCTGCGAGCAATTATCGGATGTTGATCGCTGTGTGCCGACTGCAATGAGGTCACCGATTTCGACTGTTCTCCGGTGAACTCGTTTAAGCATGTTGGTTGTTGTATGTAGCCATCATTTCGTAACTTCTATTCTATCTCTTAGTCCAACGGTACGTTGCCTTTTTTGCCGTCAACTTGCACAACCTTGTCATACATTATTGCACCTGATTATAGACAGCATCAATTGCGTAAATGTCCCCTGACGGCTGGAGTCGGAACTTACTTTTGTGAGTTTGACGATAGCCACGAAGCCTATGATGCATTTCATTGTTCATTCAAAAGCCAAACTGCCGGATAAATAAAATAACGATCATCAAACTTTGCAGCTGCTTCCTGTTTTAACCCTTTCTGGTTCGAATTTCGCTACTAGGGTGAATCTTACTCTTTTCTCGCTTCCGAATAGCAAAGTACAGGAACGCATAAAGTATACACAGTGGAGTTTTTGACAACATATTGAAGGCTTTTCTCATGAATTAGCGACAACTAAGCATATTGGTTACTCATTCTGTAACTCAAGTAGACCACCAGCTACCTGCCCCTACAGACTTCCCGCATAACTCCATTTCTTCTTTCTTATGTCAACTAAAATATATGTTACCGCCGTTTGCTTCCTTATCCACACCACTGTGTACGTGTCTTTTCACGTTACGCGTAAAAGTTTTCGTTATATCACTCGCTGCGCAGTCCTCAGCTTGTCTTTTAGCTTTGTAAAACTAAGTTTCTGCTCATATATTAGAACCGGTAGAATGCAATAACTCTACACTCTTCTTTTCAAGGATAGCAGTGATCTTGCGGTTACGACTTGCTAACGCTTGCCCTATGTGCTTGTGTTTATTTTTCTGTAAATTTTCTTCTCAGATGATCCGGGTCCCCTGTGACTAATCGGCATAGATGAACGTACTCTCACACATATTCTAGGGGCTGACTGCCAATCACGAATTCCCGTTTCTTAATACGTTAACTTTAGGAGTGTCGAAGTGGAAAAAAGTGTATGCGTGTGAAGTGTGGAAAGCTGGTCACGTAGTAGAGGTAGGGGATGGGAAAGCTTAGAAGCGACTTTCGAATGGTGACTAAGCTAAACACCTCACCAAAGCGGGTACCAGTCAGGTCGATCATCGCATCTTCATAATAAGTATGTTTCAGCTGCACAGCCATTTGACTCTCTGCTGCCTCCGGCGCGGCCTAGACCCAGGCCATCAATTTGCCGGATATTTATTAGTTGTCTCACTCACTCACACAGCCATTTGAACGGAATGCAACCCTAAAGGAACGACTGGTTCGGCGGTGATTTTTATCATTCGCGCTTCTCACAAACAGAGAATTTTCATCAGGAAATTATGTCAAAAGGCATATTATCAACAGACGTCGGCAGAAAATATCGTACAGTATTAGGATAGATGTCTGTAGTTCCCGTCTATTGCAGAATATGACAAAAAGGCATGGCATCTTTAGGGCTAATACAACATTATCTAATTGTCACTGGGACATCACCACGCTAACAGGGACAAGGGGCTCGGAATTCAATCGCTATTCATTCAATAAAAAGAAGATCTGTCAACATTTATAACAATGCCAATGAAATTAAATAAACGTCAATGTGAAAACTACGTATCATACTTCGGCACGCACGTCCCGTGATAGTTGTCTTGGCGACAACTGATCGTGTGAACAATCATGCAACGGATGTTGAATAAAGTGGGCGTATGTCCTGAGATGCTCTCGCATAACCCAGACAATCATCGTAGATGGGTTCTGCTGGAATTTTTAATGCAAAGCATTCTTTGCCTCCTTCTAGGCACGTTGCTGTAGTTAAAGTAGGTAGTTTTCTTGGTCGTCTCGCTTCGGACTTTTTTAATGAAACAAAATTCGTGGCCGACAGTGAAATTGAACGCGTGAAATTGAACGCTCTAACCATCATGCAACGCCCACTTTTTTTCTTTGTTTCTTGCTTCACTATACAAGTCAAAATTTCTGTTAGTTATCACACATCAATCTCGTTTTACTATCTGTTAGATCCTCAAATACAGACATAACATCATCGTCACAATCAATCGTCCCATACACAGCATGCACTTTGCCAGTCATTTACACAAATTATTCGTGAGAAGATTCGGCCTTTCATCTCACAGTGTCTATGCGCCAACAGACTACGCCAGACTGCAAGCAGCCCGAGCAAACATGACAACGTTCATCTGTTGAAAATCACTTTCAGGTGGCATAAAAAAATGAATGCCATAGGGCTTGTGGGGTGCGTCTATATCTAAATTACTCTGGACTGTGTCCCAAAAGAAAATGGCATCCTTACAATCAGGCCCGGATTCGATTCCCACCCAGACCAAAATGTACCAAATTTTTCTTGCAATAACCACGCATTTACTTCGTATACAGGGACCTTCCTGAGAAATGTGACGTCAATCCAAACATTTTTGACGTGTTTTTACTCTTTGCGGCTTCGGCCATTTTTCGTCACATAGCAGTTTCGCTAAGGTCACCGCCAAGGGCACCTTAAGTTGAAGCTCATGCTTGACTTGATGTAAGTGACGCCTGGCATGAACTCGCCCACGATTTTCATTGCGTTTCCTCCGGATAGCCGCCCGTATTCAGAAATGCATCTTCCACTGGCTTTCCTTTAACATTATATGGGACACGATCTAACGCATACCTTCCTCTTGCTAAAGAAAAATATCTATTTGAAATGGTTTGTGCGTACGTCACGTGGCAGTGAGTGAGTGAGTGAGTGAGTGAGTGAGTGAGTGAGTGAGTGAGTGAGTGAGTGAGTGAGTGAGTGAGTGAGTGAGTGAGTGAGTGAGTGAGTGAGTGAGTGAGTGAGTGAGTGAGTGAGTGAGTGAGTGAGTGAGTGAGTGAGTGAGTGAGTGAGTGAGTGAGTGAGTGAGTGAGTGAGTGAGTGAGTGAGTGAGTGAGTGAGTGAGTGAGTGAGTGAGTGAGTGAGTGAGTGAGTGAGTGAGTGAGTGAGTGAGTGAGTGAGTGAGTGAGTGAGTGAGTGAGTGAGTGAGTACAACTTTATTAGGACCCAGTGCAGACGCGGCGGTTCCTCCGCGCAACCCGGCTACTCCCACGTAGGAACCGGCAGCTCTAGCCTACCGGCCCTGTCGCGGGTACGCTGGAGGGCCAGGATTTGGGGTTGAAGGTATGTGCTGTGCAGAAGCGCATCCCACTCGGTCTTGCTGTAAGTCGGGCCGAGCGACCCGCACTCCCAGAGCATATGTGCTAACGTCGCGGTCTGCCCGCGAGCGATGCACGCGGCGTCAGGGAATTGGTGTGGATAGATGCTAATGACGGACACGAATGGGTTTGGGGTAAGCGCAGTGAGGCTGCCTGTTTAGTTTTGAGTGTGAGGGCGGGAAAACCTTCCTCGCCATGTACGAATATTTGGTAATCTCGTTGTGTCTGTTGGAGTATATATTTATGTCCTGCGTCGTATTCGGCTCTGTAGCCATCGCTCATCTCCAGAGCAGCGCGGTCGGTGAGCGCGCGCGCTGCTGCGTGGGCCGACTCGTTGGGGTCCAGGGGGCGACGTGGCAGTTATATATGGTATTATTTCCTCGTGGCAGCTCACGCTTTGCGGGGCTGTGTTAGACTGCACTACCTTCGAGATCGACCAATATAGCCTAGTTTTTAAAGCAAAGCTTTATATGGCTATATGCGAAGTCACCTGTCCACAGAAAACTATCATCATCAGCGTTGGCTCGAGCGTCGTCGTCTTCTTCCGCAGCTTGCTCGTTGGCTCGTGCTCGTGCTCGGCACGCTCTCGTGCCACTGCTCCCGCGTTCGCCATCGTCGTCTGCTTCCACCGCTGGTTTCATTGCCGCTAATCATTCCAGCGCAGAATTTCACTTCTCGTCCGTCCTCGCAATGGGGAGGCCGCATTTACGGGGGGTATGAGCCATTGCTTAAGGGGTATGAGCTATTCATTGTCTTACGTAACGATATGATTTAATTTTGAAGCAATTTAATTTCGAAGAATCGCAAGCGGCAATAGCGGGCGAATGCGGCTAACCACGCCGCCGAGCAAATTTGAGACATCGAACGCAAGCAACAACGGTGGACGGCGGGCATAGCGTGAGTGACGTCGTTCTCTGCGTCGCAGCCAAACGTGTGTGTGTAAGCTCATAACTGAGAAATACTTTAATGAACCCTCGGGGTTAGCTCGGTGATAAACACCGGAGCCGCACGTTTCAGCTTCGCTGGTTAACCATCTTCAAGGAATAGAAGGAGCCAACAATTTTTTTTTCCATTTGTAGCAGCTAAAGCTGCGCAGGAACTGTGCGACATTGTACCGCCTTTATGATGGGCCCAGGTCAAACAGGTTTTAACGTTTCATCACCGGAGTGAAAATGCCCTCGTCACTATAAAATAGACCACATGGCAAATACATCGATACGTGCCTACACGTAGTCTCTCATGAAGTCCCAATGCACGTTTCTCTGGCTTACGCTCATCCAGTGCCTATGTGGAACCCAACGCTCGGCATGTCGTAGAGATGGCGTCGAACAGCCAGAGTTGCAATCATGCCGTCGTCATCACCGTCGTCTTGCTGCTCTCGTCAAACGAACGCTCCCGTCAGACACATAGCTGCTAGCCTTGCACAAATACGTTGGTCTATCTGGTAACGCTTCGCGCAACCTCAAACGATGTTCGGTAGCCAGCTTCCTCTGAAATGTTTAATGTTTTGCATAACATCGATACCCACAGTGCGTGGGATGCGCATAATTTTTCCCGTTACATTTCCCGGCTCTTTGCCTACACTAGTAAAAAAAAAATACCGCAGCGTAGAAACTAATTTCGGCAAGCCAGACTACTACTACTACTACTACTACTACTACTACTACTACTACTACTACTACTACTACTACTACTACTACTACTACTACTACTACTACTACTACTACTTCTACTACTACTTCTACTACTACTACTACTACTACTACTATACTACTACTACTACTTCTACTACTACTACTACTACTACTACTACTACTACTACTACTACTACTACTACTATACAATAATAACAGCAATAACAGTACGACTATCACGAAAAAAAGGGCACGATGACGAAGATGACCTCAAGACGACGGCACAATGTTTAATTTCTTTATTGTTTGTTTAGTTAATTTGCCCTTGTTGTGTATATAACCATTCACCATCTTCAGTGCAGCCAATCCTCTTCGTGCTCATGAGACATGTTTGGAGGTCACAACACCAAGAATATCGTGGACCCGGGAATGAATTCTTGGAGGGGAGACAGGCCTTCCTTTACTGACCGTTCCATCTGCAAGGAAAACATGCAATATACGCAATGATTTTATATTTAAGAGGAAACACCAGTATTGACCGAATCGCCCCAATAGCTTTCCCTATCAAGTAAGATCAAAACAATCTGTCACTAAAATAAAAACAAAGAAGAAGATTACATTCTTAATGTTCCCATATTTTATTCCTTCTCTACCATTTAACACAGTTTATTTCTCCTTCACTATATCATAAAATTGAAATAACAGAAATACAAATCTAGAAGAGTTAGATACAAAAAATAAAAATAACTCAGTTCAAAATCTGAGTTACTCTTAACCACAACGATTTCCTTTACCCTAACTGTTGTATTATCTACAGCTTTCTTTTAACCTTTGTCGTTTGTACAAGGCTGGCCACTCTTTTGCCAATTATTTTAATTCATTTATGATTGATTACTTATTTTATTTTTATAAACATTATTGTTAATTTTTGGCCTTTTATTTTGGCGAATTTTCGTTGATTTGCTCTGTCGTTGAAGGAATCAACACCATTATCATCATCATTAAGAAGAGGAAGAAAGAGTGCGATGGCGGCTGGCTATGAGACGTTTGCGAGACCCCAGTCAAGGACGTATCTAAGAGAACACGCTCAGGCTGGACTACCGCTGGATTCCGGGAACTTCGTCGCCTGCAATGCCAGTGGCGATTGCTTTATCGACGCCGCCAAACCCCGGTCCTGGCGCCAGTACGCCGTCTTCGTCTCGGCCGTAGCGCTGTCCACGCTGGCTCTAACGTTCGCGGTGCCTCAGCTGGTGCGTCGTCTGGCCATGGGCTGTGCCTACCCCGACTGCCAGGACCCGGGCGCAGACATTGCCCGCTCACTGAAGGAAGTCCGCGTGGACCCGTGCCAGGACTTCTACGGCTACGTGTGCACGGGATGGCTGCAGGAAAACCCGGACGCAGAAAACCACTTCGAGGTACGCAATCTACCCCATATTTTGTTCTTGCGTTTTTTTTTTCGGCGAAGCATTATTTTCTTCTTCCCGCCACTTTCGTGGTGCTGTCTGCTGCCTTAAGCGATATGTTACGGAGGGTCAAGGTTCGAACTATCCTCATCAGCCATGTGATACTGGTGGTTGGCTGGTCTGCTCGGTCCAACACCTTTGAATCGAAGCTTCCTCTACCCCTTCTCCCGACTTTGCGGCTTCTGGCTGCTGTCTTGCACTATAGCCTGCTTCTGGACCTAGTGAAAATTGGCTCCCGAGTGTATCCTAACAATTCGCACACCGTTAGTGCGCGTGCGCACAACGCTCACCCCGAGGAGGTTTAAAAAAATGTGGTTGATCCCTCTTATATAGGAATCGGTATAGAACACGAAAGTGAAACGTGTCTTCACAGAAGTAGTGTAATGTTTATTGCACATTGATATATAATGTCTATTGGTGTTTTGTGGCTAAAGTGCCCTTAGGCGTTGATGCACCCACGCTGACGCCTGGTGGCACGTCTCCTCCATCACGACTACCAACGTCGATGACCATGAGCAACCGTCGTGCATATGGAAGCTGCACTACGCTGCACACGCTAGCACAACGCGAAAGACGAAGCACGTAACTGACACACTAATACAACGCGCAAGACAAAGCACGTAACTGAATCGTCACCGAGTCAAATCAGCGCGTACAGCGCGTCGTAATTGCAGCCTCCGCGATCAACTTCAGAAGCATTTTCAGAGCTAATTGCGGAGGCCACGCTCCGCTGTGCTGAGTACGGTGAACGCCACCTAGTAGTGCTTCTGCGAGAACGCGTTGGTAGTGCTTCTTGATGCCAGCGTCCCTTCGAATGCTGGCATCGAGGCGTCGAAGTGCTGAGACCACCGAAGCGTTCACTGTCGGTGCGCGTTAGTGTCATAATGCAGTACTTCTCTTTTCTGCTCGTAGGCGGCGGCACCGCCCCGAGCAAGAGCGCGGGTACACGGAGGAGTGTTAGATATATAAGGCGCGTCTGTGTAGCTCTCAGCAAATGCGTTTGTGGCGCAATGGGTTAAACGCTCGGCGATCTATCGTCGCGGACCGAGAGGTCGTGGGTTCGATTTCCAAATTTTGCATGTTTGTGGAACTTTTTCTTCTGGTTTCTTTCTTTGTATTATGTTCGTGTATGTTCGTGTGACGTATTTCCGTGACGGAAATACGTCAGTGAAGTCTTGGTGGACCCCGGCATAAAACACTTTCGTGTTAAAAATTGCCGAGGTTGAACGCTGTTTAACCAAGTTTTTTGAGCGATAGCACGGTTTTGCTTGCTTTGAAAAAGTACGCAGACGCTGCTCGGCGCCGTCAGCAACTACCGCATCTAGGATTGCACAACTAAAATAATGCCGGCAGATCCCACGCCCTATGGGAATCAAAGTTATGCGAAGCAGTGTGCGGTGAAGCAGTGAAGTCATACTCATGCTAATGACTATGACTTCGACCATCAACCTTTATCATTTTTCTTCACTTAGTACCACATCTGAACTGATTCCATTGGTTTTTTGAGTGTTCATCTTTTTTCGCTGAGTCATTCTCATTTTTGCTGAGTCATGGTCATAACTATGACTTCTACCACAATCTTTTAGTGTTTCCTTCACGTAGTACCCACGTCTGAACCCATTCCAGTGGTTTTTGAGCGTTAATCTTTTTCGCCGAGCCATTGTCATTTTTGCTGAGTCAGGGTCATGACTATGACTTCTACCATCATCCTTTAGTGTTTCCTTCACTTAGTACCCGCGTCAGAACCGATTACAGTGGTTTTTGAGTGTTAATCCTTTTTCGCTGAGTCATTGTCATTTCTGCTGAGTCATGCTCATGACTGTGACTTCTACCAGCATTCTTTAGTGTTTCCTTCACGTAGTACATACGTCCGAACCCATTTAAGTGATTTTTGAGTGTTCATATTTTTCGCTGGGTCATTGTCATTACCTACATGACATGCATTTCATGACATTTATGTCATGACGTATCATGTTCGTCATACAATCCTGTCATACTATACCAATTTTGGTACCTATCAAGTTAACGAAACGACCATGAGAGCACCAAGACGTAGGCGGCTGTTTCATGACCTACATGACACGCATGTCATGACATTCATGTCATGACATATCACTTATGTTCGTTATATACTCTTGTCATAGTATGCCAATTTTGGTACATATCAAACTAACGAAACAACCATGAAAGCACAAAGACGTAGGCGGATAGATAGATAGATAGATAGATAGATAGATAGATAGATAGATAGATAGATAGATAGATAGATAGATAGATAGATAGATAGATAGATAGATAGATAGATAGATAGATAGATAGATAGATAGATAGATAGATAGATAGATAGATAGATAGATAGATAGATAGATAGATAGATAGATAGATACTGTCGAAGTAGCAAATGTTCGCCAAGAAATGCTTCGCATTTCATAAACGCTCCGCTAAAAAGGTCTACTGAGGCGGCACGAGGCAATCAGGGTAAACCGGACGCAGCGGCGAGCTCCAGCAACAACAAAAAATGAGGCCAATGAGTGTGCTGAGTACAAAGGAGACAGAGGCTTGGAAGAAGTGTCGAGCGGAGCAAGAACGTCTTGGGAACGCAGCGAAGCGTGGTTTAGAACCATAGCGCAAGCTGGCTCGTGAACACGAAGCGGAGCAGCGCCAACACGCAGCTAAAAATGGCTTGGAACACGAGTGAGCATTTGCTGGCGCGCGGTCCACTAGCGCAAAGAGATTGATTGGACAGGCCTTCGCACTGCAGTGGGCATAAAATATAAGGGTGATGATGACGATGACGACGACAGCTATAACGGTGATCATGATGATGCACACTTTTAGGTTCAGCGTGTACTGTGTGTGACAGACCCTGGGTTGCTAAACGAAGACAGAATTCCATGTAAACGCCAAAGAAAATTTCGCTTAAAACCCCGCAAAGGCCAACGTATCATATTCGACGTGTCAAGTTTGATATCTGAAAATGCTGAGCTTAGCGCGGGGAACATTAGCGGTTACTAATTTAATTTCTATGTTGTTACTCAACTAAGACTGTTTTGCTTTTCGGTACGAATGTGCTCTCCATGGCCATAAATAAAGGTAATGAAATTATTTCCGGCCAGGTCGTGTCCTCTATACTTGCAAAGGGTCGCTAAAGAACAATGTTCTTCGCAAACATCCATGAAAGCTTCGCTCACACGGAATTCTGCATCGCGGGAGATGCAGAATTTTCATTCTCATTGCTATTCATTCTCGTCTTCCTGTTTCAACACGGTGTTATTACGCCGTTCAAATGCTGCCTCCAGCATTTGTTGCCACTCAGTCATCATCATGTCGTGTTTCCTTTGCAGAAGATGTCGTCAGAAAACTTCATTTGTCCCCACCCATCATTGCATTCCCGGTTCGTGACGTAACAGCCATTGTGACGTCGTCGTCATCGTCGCTATTGTCATTTTGCAACTGTTATCCTGCTTATCCTCATCCTTGTCGTCGACCTCATCGCCGTGCGAGCTATCCTTGAGTATTGCATTCCTTCCCTTCCAGCGGTCATCTACAATCCTCCACTAGGCTTTAGTTTTCAAAAGTATACAAAATTGCGTCGTAGAGGGCTCTGGCTATCTGTCGATATTCAGCCCTTTTACAAACCCCAGTATCCCGGTACAGGGGCGTCTTCTCAGCTTGTTGCCGTCGGAACACCACCATCTGCGGCATGAGAATAACCCTAGGTCTGTAACTCAGAAGCGGAGAACAGTAGAGCTTTCGCGGACGGTTGTGGCCTTTCGCTTCGCGAGGGTGTCGAGACTATGATGCATGAACGCGTGACTGTTGTTGAAATGCAGTCTTGCTTGACTGCGTGCAGAGTCTGCAGCGTCGCGTGGCCCTCGCCGCTGTCGTCAGCCTTGTCCTGGAAGAGAGCGATGGGACCGAGTCCAGCGCATCGTGTCGCGCGCCTGTTTCAGCGCTGCGCTCAGGGGGCCTTCAACGAGCAGGACCATCTGGACGAACTGCGTCAGTTCATGGCGCGCTTCGACCTGGCGTGGCCAGCGTCAAAGCCCAGGTACGACCTCTTTCAATAGTACGCAGCCCAGTAGACGTGACTGTGTGGCCGTAGCGGAGAATTACTTCTAGGCTTGTCTTGAACTGTTTCACGAAGTGCTCCGTGATAGATGACGGTACTGTAAACAATAGCCAGGAAGACAGCTAGCTGAGAGAGATGGTTGAGCATAATAAGACGTGTATGATTCTCCTAATAAAGGCAAAAAAAGATTTAGAACTGCAGGACAGAAATGGCGCACTTTAAACTTGAGCCTGTGCTGTGCTTCCACATGAAATGCACCGTGATAGATGTCTTATCACATTCTGAAGTCACCCACCTTAAGCAGCTGAGTCACACTTCGTCGCATTTCCACTCTCCTCTCTCCCCATGTCAGCACGAAGTATTTAGAAGGGGAACGCTAACGGAGAGCGACACTCTAGTGTTCGAGGAGTTGCATGTGTTAATACGTATTTCACCTCCAAACGTACAGGCCATCCTTCTGAAGACGTTGCTCTAAACGATTTGACGAGTACCGATATAATATGCCGGATTATTGTGTTGACTGAACAGATGCGCCAATGTAACTGCCGTCGATTCGATACCAACAGATGTCCAGTCGTGACTGAACTCGTTTATATGAAACTTATTACACGACTCCATGAGTCTTGACGAGTTGAAGGGCTCCTACAATGCCTCATCTTGTCTTTTTCCTAAAGTTTAGAGTCAAATCTTTCAAGCCTATATAAATAAGGTTCAGTGGTGCAGCGCGAAGCAATACAGAGGGACACGGAAAAGATGAGGACGAGCGCTTCTGTCCTTCTGTCTTGCTTCGCGCTGCACCACTTAACGGTATGGAAAATCAACTAGCCCAAACCACAACCCTTCTAAGTTACGCATATGTAAGTGCGTAGCAATTCATCGAAGGCAAAAGCCCCCCGCACGTACTATTAATCGACTGGCACGGTCTACAACGTTAACAAAATCACCGGCATATTTGTTATAAAAACCGTAATTGTGCAACGTGACGTTCAATCAACGGCATTCAATTGTCAAGCAAGGGATGTCGCTGAATCCAACGATTAGACAATGGTCGTTTGCTTTTACTGAAAAATACCCTCGTGTAATTGTTGGCTCCAGCGAGATTCCTTGTTCGACCACTCATCACTTCAAGTTTCCAACTTCCTCTAAATATGTCGAGTTTGGATATTATTGACCTAGTATTGCAAGGCTTGCGCGGAACACACGCGACTGACTCTTACGGCCCTGTAAAAGTGACAGTAGAGAGAAATAGGAGAAAGCACAGAATCAGATACGTTGGCCAGTTTCGGGGTCCTTTAAAGGCAAGTGAAATCAGTGTGTATATTACCTCCCAGCAAAACCCTGTGGCGGCAGCAAATTTTTTTTTTCAAGTACGCTTACATGACACTTTATTTTCTGATCTTGTATGCTGCTGCTCCTGACGGCCGTAGGACAAAGCAGAAGGTGCTGGACCTCCTGGTGGCCTTCTCCCTGGACTGGGGTCTGCCGATACTATTCCAGCTTACCGTGGATGCACATTTCCGGCGGCCAGGGTTCCGTGCCCTCCACCTAGGCTCGAGTCCGTACGTGACCGAATGGGTCGTTGTCCGAGACACGCTGCAGGTGCAAGGAACGCTGCTTGCCTATTTCGACAAGGCCTCCGTCCTCCTCTCTGGCGTCACCGCCGATAGCGGCACAGTCCAAGATGCAAGTTCAACAACTTACTATACTTCAGCAGTAACATAACAATCGTCATCATCATTTTCATCATTTTTATCTCCACTGCAGGAGAAACACCTCTTCCAGCGATCTGCTGCCTAAATTGATTTGAACTTTTTGTTCTGTGCTGTCCTCGACTATACTTTTAGTTCTTTGGCACCCATGCTGTAGTATTACTAGACCACCAGTAGTCTGTTTTATGCGTATTACATCGCCTGTTCAACTACATATCCTACTCTTCATCTAAACTAGAATATCGGCTAACCCCGTTCGTTCTTTAATCAAAACATTGAGGTATCTAAAGTATCGAGGTGCCCGAATACGTCCCGATATCAATTAATATTATGCACATATGTGAATAATATTGAAACGTTTATTACGCCATTACAGTAATTCCGCATGTTTACTGGTATTTCATCCGGATTATACCGGGTGTTCAAAATTAAACTTTACGGAATTTTTTTAAAATCACCTGTGGCAGGTAGCATAATTCATATTGTTGAGCTGAGTTATTCGAAGATGCGGAGATTAGTAGCACGAGAAATTGAAACACATATTCAACTAATTAACAAAAATTGACTAATGGACTTCTTAGTCAATTACTTTACGACACACATTGCACTTTACGAATTGTAGCCGGTAAGTTTGCAAGACGCATCCACTTGAAATGTATTTCCAGGACGACACAAGTTTCGAGATATTATTTCGCAAAGTGTGGGACGAAATACATGGGCGTTACAGGTACTTTAGTGCTTCAATGTATAAAACAGCATTTTGGTAAAAAAGTTAGTGGAACAACAGTGCACTTTTACGGCAAGTTTGATGGCGCATATCTCCAAAGTGGCGTCATTCTGGAAATTTATTCCAAGTGGATACGCCTGGCCAGCTCACTGGCTACAATTCGTAAATTGCTATATGTGTCGTAAATTAATTAACCATGAATAACTAAATAAGCGAACTTTTGGTAATTAGCTGAATATGTGTTTCGATTTCTCGTGCTACTAATGTCCGCCTCATCGAATAACCCAGCTCAATGATGCTACCTGTCACAGGCGATTTCGAAAAATTCCGTAAAAATTAAAAATGAACACCTTGTGTATGGATTCCATATAAATTTCATAACATTTCTAAGAATCGCACTGAAAATATTCAGAATTATCGGAATGCATACAGAACGTTTCAATTGGGATGTGCATAAAGTTTATAGTTCATTCTGACCAGCAGTCATTGCATACTTAACTTCTCTTTTTCACGCACTCAACTTAAAACACTGCGTAAAGTACTCCTGGGCGCATGCAGCTGCATAATTCAGGTGCATTTAAAAATCGAAAAGCGGGCCTGCAGCTGATTGTCAGCCCAAAAGGGAATGAGTAGTAAATACTTAACGTGCGATTTGCATTTTTCGCAGGTTTCATTACGGTTCGTTTGTGTTGCTCACCTTGTGATTACGTAGACAATTCCTAAGTCGGTTTTTCAGCCTACTGTGTTATTTGACTGAAAGCTTTCAAACATTTCTGATTGTAAGAAATCTAAAAATGTTTACCTGTGGTCACCATTGATGACTGACGGGGACAAAGGAGTTTGATGTCAGCCAAAAGAAAGGTGTCTATCGTAGATATTTCTAAATCATATCTGACAGCATTAAGAGCCAGCCTTGCTTTCTGACCATAGACTTTTTTTTTCTCTTACGGCATCGATGAAAACAACGTGCAGCTTGAAGGAAAGTGAACTAATGCGCGAATGAAGGATCCAATAATTGCTCGCTGTTTGTCATGAAACGATGTTAGTGTCCATTGAATTCCTGCCACGCAGATCCTTGCGGTGGACAACCGTGTCCTCTCGGCCATGGTGACCTCGACTTTCGAAATCCACATGGACACGGAGATGCGGTACACTTTGTTGAGCCAGCTTGACGAAGTGACCGGACCCGAACTTACCACAAGTGAATTTCTGGAGGTGAGACATTCGCATGCTCTCGAGTAACAACTGTTGACCAGGCTTTTCAATCTTTGCTTCGCCTTAAAGCTAGTCTTCGGCTCCACCAAGTGCAGAACAGGTGCTGCCGAACGACTGAGAGAAACAACGCTCTTCATTAGCACTCCTTGGCGCCTTCATATTGGACGAAGGTTTGCTCTAAACACACCCTTGCACCACGTGGCACTCGTGTACACACTCAGTGTGCCTGGTTTGAAAATTCTGCCTTATAAATCGCCGAGGAGTATAATCTAAGTGCAGCGACTACTCCAACCATGGGGCAGCTTAAGGGGCTCGTAACTTTTCGGAGCAATGGTGGAGTGCCAAATGAAGAAACATTCCATAAAACGGGGGTGACAACTCGTGCAATGGTCTCATCGTAGCGTGAATGAAGCTTGGTCCAAGCTAACTGAAACACCCTGTATATCAACAAATTAGGTTGTTCAGCGAGGTGGCACATGAACATCAATAGAAAAAAAGAACGAGCACAAAGTGCGAAGACAGAAACGGCGACAAAACGAGTGCTCGTTCTGTCGCCTTCCTTTTCTTGCTTTTTTGTACTAGCATTTTTCATTTTCGATTTCTATCTTTATTTTTTTTTCTCTCTCTACATGATCGTGGGCATTGTAAACAGTGACAGTGTAGCAGGGGCGTAGCCTGAAATTTTTTTCGGGGGGGGGGGGGGGGGTTCACCGGCCCGACCGGGGGGGGGGGGGGGGGGGGGGGCAAGCGTCTGCTTTTCTCTACGTGGCGTGATCGATATTAAATATCGGTAGTTTAAGCAGACTCTATATATGTATATCAAAGACATGCCCCCCCCCCCCGCCCTCCCACCCCCCCTCGCGTGTGCTTGTGAAGAAATTAAGTAAAACGTAAACCAAGCTCAGTAAAATACAGTAAGCACGACAGGTACAGTGGGCGTTTGGAGCAACGGTCTCTCATCACGCCACTGAATGGACCAGTCTTCGAAAACGCATCATTGAGACGACCCGCCCGATCGGAGAAGCCATCATTAATTGTTAATCTTTGTTAAGCGTAGATGGCGTCGTCCTCGTCGGGGCGAAGTGCGTTTCACAAGTCAAGGCCGGCTATACATGTGAAAATGCATGCGTGACCAGGCTATACCTACTCCCATAGCAATAGCTTGTTCGCTGCGTCTTGTGCGCTAGAAAACTCAAGTACGCGCAAAAACGGGGAAGGCTTTTTTTTTTTTCGAAGCTTTCGTCGCCCTGCTCCCTCATACGAGAGGGTTGCATTTCCTGCGGCAAGTGCATGGGCCGCTGTGTCTTCCGCTGTGTGCGAGTGTGCAGCCGTCATTTGCCTTTACGTCAACAGATTCAGAATTGTACCGAATATTTCACCGCACAGCATAGATATGGCATGTGTACGCATTTTAAGTAGTGCGTGCAACTCATTTCTGCTTCACTTACGCCAGTGCAAACAGGAAGCGGCCTTGTACCTCACAGAATCTCGACTGATTGGTGTACTAGTGATTAGAGCACTGCACGGGCTCGGGCTTACCCGAAAGCCCGGGCCCGGCCACGGGCGGGTAGAGCAGTTTTTTCACGGGCTCGAATCGGGCTCGGGCCGGGCTCGGGCACGGCGTGTGCTTTTTGACCCGGGCCTGGGCCGGGCTCGGGTTTTTTGACGCGGGTCCGGGCCGGGCTCGGGCTTTCTGGTGGTGTGCATGTAACGTGCAGCGAGTTATTCTCGGGCGTCTTAACTCTGAAAAACATTATTTTTCGGTCTCGGGCCGGGTTCGGGCCAGTTTCGAGTCGGGCTCAGGCCGGGCTCGTGCCTATGGTAAAGGGGTGGCGGGCCGGGCCGCGCGGGTAACGTAGATTATTTCCGGGCCCGGGCCGGGCCCGCCATAAAAGTTTTGATCGGGCTCGGGCGGGCCGCCGCCCAACGTAAAAACGGGCCCGGGCCGGGCCCGGGCTGAAAAAATCGGCCCGTGCAGTACTCTACTAGTGATGCAGGAATGAACTCCGGTCTTGTTCAGTGCATAGTGTACATAACAATTTCTCAGGATGCGTGAACTTCGACGAGAACTGTCAGCGCCTGCAACAAGAGTTTACTTACGCTGTACTGCGCACAGCAGTAATCCATGCTTGTCGGCTGTCTGTTTCGTTCATTCTGTTGCGAGTCGGTGGAATTTCACTGCTAGCATCAACCCCTTCGTATGTACATTGCTGGTTTGGGATTCCACAACACAACAGCAACTACCAGCCTGGCGCAATTGCTGGTTTGGGATTCAACAACACAACAGACACAACTAGCCTTCCTTAGGAGCGCAATCGCATACAAGAGACGTTTCGCGCGCAGACTGGCTATACGTTCACACTTGGGAAGCGGCAAGCGGGCGGAAAGGCTAAAGCGGCCGGAAAATCTTTTCCGCGCATGTCCAAGTTGTTCACATTTGTTTTGCTACCGCCGCTGCCGCTTTCGTCCACATCCGTCTAGTCTGCGTACGTTTGTCGGCGTGGTGGCGCTCATTATCGGATTATTTCGAGCGGTATGCTCATTCATTGACCCACCCGTCATCAAAAGTGATCATTTTGTGCAACTTCGCGTGTCATTTGCGACCTTCGGTAAATTCCTCGTTGGCGTTCCGTGATTCTCCTCACACGGGCGCGGTAGCGCTGAGTGACAGGTTGGTGCCCAGGCGTGATTATATTTCTTTAATAGCTTTTATTTACAAGTTGTAATAACATTTCATCATTTCGTATTATTGTCGGCGCCTCCAGGACACCAAAGCGGCAACGGGAACACCAAAGCTAAAACCCGGGCTGGCCAATTGTGTTGGGGCTCGCGAAAGCCTGCGCGTCCTACGTGAGACCTACGCTCCCAATCTATCGTCGCGACGAGAAAAGCACCCCGCGACTTCTGCAACATAACGTGCACGTGCACGAATTATGGAGCGCCAACGAGGAATCTGCCCAACTATTGTCTGCCATGGAAGTGGAAGAAGAAATGGCTTTTATGCTTCTATATACCTACTTGTTTTCTAGAAATGGACAATGAATGAACGGAAGACGTGGACACCTTGGAAACGGTGGGGGTGGGTTCGTCTGGCTTTGCAATAGCGTGAGAAGTTGGGTCACGCCAAGGCTTCGTTGCCGCACCTCCGGTCGCGCGACATACATTGAATACTATCGCGAGTATTGCTGACAGTACGTTTTAGTACCACTCTTGTCGTAGAGCAAGGGGTGGTTCTTGATCGCGTCGATCAGCATTGCAGCCTACACTTTTGGTGCCATGTTCAATTTTACGACCGGTTGTTTACATGCTAGTGTAGCTTCCGGTCGAGCAGAACGACTTTCCGCCGCGTTTCCGCTTCGCCATAGCGAAAAAATTGGTCCGAGACCGATTTGGCTCACCGCTTGTTTTTCTGCCTGTTTTGCCGCCTAGGCGGGTGGATTTTTGCAAGATTTTGCCGCTTCCGACAGCTCCGAGACCAAGTGTGAACGTAGCCTAAGATCCTGCGCGAGCGCGGCCTGGCCGGCACCTGAAGGGAAGCGGCGGAAATCTATACCGGATATTTCGACCACCTGGGGTCCTTAACGTGCACCTAAATTTAAGTAAACGGGCCTCGAGCATTTTCGCCTTCATCTAAAATGCGGCTGCCGCATGTGTTGCTTCAGAATGCGGCCGCCACATTCTCGCCCAAAACCTCAGAGAGCGTCAAAGCCTTGACAAACACCGTGACAGTTTTTTTCCATATGCAGAAATGATTCGCTGTAAACTACCAACCCAAACGGAAGCGCCCAGGAATGAAATTGCGATATAGTAGCACCGGTTCCTTGAATTATGTCAGCGCGAAGCGACGTCAACAAAGGGTGGGTAAGTGGGGCGGCGGGGGGGTTGCGGAAAAAAATTCGGGGGGGGGGGGGGGGTTTGAACCCCCCCCCCCCTGGCTACGCCCCTGCAGTGTAGCAAGCATGTGGCGAACTTCTCCCCATGGGGTTTGAGCCCCTATGGTTGGTTTTTTATCACGCATGTTCTTTTTCTTAATATTCAACTCACTAATAACACGTGCCCCCCACTAAGCGCACTCAACCATTCTTCCAATGCTCAGGCGGTAAACGCGCACCTGCCCGACCCTCTGGCCCCGAGCAGCGAGATGTTCGTGATGAACTGGCAGCTTCTCATGCTACTGGGCCAGCTCATGGGTCAGGCTAGCCGGGACGTGGTGCCGCTGCTTGCCTACATCACGTGGCACGTGATTCGCGCGCTGGCGCCCATGACGTCACATCAACTCGTTCGGGCGCAGCTCGGCGGCAGCCGCATGGCAGCCACCATCTACATGCTAGGCCGCTGCTACGCGGACGCCGACGCGGTGCTGCCGTACGCCTTCGCGCACGTGTTCGCTCGCCGCTGGCTGCCACGTGACGCGGTGAGCGACGTGGCCGCCATGGAAGAGAGCATCCGCCGCGAGGCCAACGCCACCATGAACTCGCTCTCCTGGATGGACGGGACGACGAAAGCCGTCGCGCTCGAGAAGCTTTCCACCCTCGGCGCCATCGTGGGCCGGCCGCAGAACCTCGCCTCCGACCAGGCCCTCCAGCTGCTGTACCCGTACCTGACTGCGATGGGCAGCGCAGGCTCATACCTGACTCTGATGAACTCCGTCCGGACGGCACAGTTACGACACGCCAAGCGCTTTCTGAGCGCCAACGGCTCGATGGAGGGCGATGTCAGCGTGCCGCTGACCGTGGTCAACGCCTTCTACCTGCCCGTCTACCACGTCATGGTGATCCCGGCGGCAATCCTGCACCCGCCTTTTTACGTGGCCGGCTACCCGCACTCCTACAACCTGGGTAGTCTTGGCCACGTGCTCGGTCACGAGATGACGCACGCCTTCGATCCCGACACGGGGCTGTACGACCGCAGCGGCCAGCGCAAGGACTGGTGGACGGCCGGATCGCGGGTGCAGTTTGAGAACCGCCTGGACTGCCTACGGCAGATGTACAACACCATGTCCTGGGCTGAAGGAATCGCGCACGGGGACTACGCGCTCACCGAGAACTTCGCCGACTCGGGTGGTCTGCTCAAGGCCTACCGAGCGTTCCGTGCGGTGAAAGCCGGCTCATCGCCAGCGGCGCCGCCGAGTCTGGCGGGCTTCACGGACGAGCAGCTGTTCTTTCTGAGCAGCTGCTTCAAGTGGTGCTCCACGGAAGACAAGCAAGGTGCCGGATCGTACTCGCCGCCGAGGCTGCGTTGCAATGTGCCGCTCATGAACATGCGCGAGTTTGCTCAGGCGTTCGACTGCGGCTCGGGAAAGACTATGAATCCCGCGAGTCGGTGCGACTTCATGTGATAAGTTCCTACAATGCATGTTTGTGTCAGCTGTCAAATATTATGACGCCTGAATTGAATATTATGACAGACGTACGGTTACGCCATACCTTTAAGACGCTAGAGAGTGATCATTTACGTTCATGAACCCAAAATCGGACGTGGGAACACAACTCAACATCAACACGCAATTCTTGGGTGTTTCCCTTTGCGAGCTTTACAATGTTTCTTATTTTATTTTGATCAAATTTTGCTTACTATACTGCCCTTGGGCCTTTTACGCAAGTTTGCAATCGCACCTGCGGAAATACTTGTGCTCAATATTCATCGTAACCCACAGCCATATAGGGTCAGACTTCTATGCTTTGGTACAAGCTCTTCGTAAAAATATATATATTGTGTAATTCTCTACGATGTACACGTTTCTAGCCACTCGGTCAAAATATTCCCTGCGTTAGAGCTGAGTGCTGCACAGGCACTTTAGAGAAGTTTAGCGATCTGCTACAATGACAAATATTTCTACTCGGTGTATTGAAGTGCCTGATTGAAACTGCTGGCAATTATCGAATTACCCAAACGCTTTTAAATACATTCCATAACAATGTTTCCTTTATTGTGTGTAGTCATTGCGCCTTCTGCAGCTTGGCTGTGGTCAGAGTGCGAGCTAAAAACAGTTAACCAAGTTCACACAAGCACACCATGTTCCACACGTGGCCATGAAATTTCATGAGCTTTAAATAGGAAATCGCATATTCTTAACCATCACATACTATTCCGCGGAGCATAGAGAGAGAGAGAGAGAGAGAACTTATCACGTGGTATGACGAGGAGAAGGGCGCGGAGGAGCGGCGGCGTTGGAATCGCCAGCGCGTGCGTCACTCGATTTCACGCCGTCCTGTTCCCCGATGCGGTACGACCTCGTCCTTTTGCTTCGTTACGCGTCGAAGGGTACTGAATAAAGAGTTGAAAGTATGCGTCCTCGTCTGTCGCGTCGAATACACCCCGGAAGGCATTTGTGCAGCGGAGGCGGGCAGTCCTGCTGTCCGGCTCAATACGCACATGACTCTTCTAGATATTGCGCGATGGGGTCATGCGTATCATATGACAGGTATACCCTTTACCATTGTATTCCAACAGGCCCAAATTGGTGCGGTAGTGAATATCATATGACGTTACGACGTATATCTAAAAGCGCATGGACCTCTTAATGGAATTGCGCGTGACATTGAACGGCGACATGAACGGCGACGAATATGAATAACGACGACAACGCATCTTAAAACGTTGTTTAGGCGTCAGCAATGATGCTTGCATCACGTGCTTGCTCTCCCCTGAGTGGCGTGCGGCAGTTTTCAAGACCACGGGCTGTCAGGAATGCGACTCTCCTGCAAACCACCTGGTGCTTTACAATCCTGGCACTCTCTCTCCACTGTCGGAGATCGACATTATGCAATCGTAAAGGGCGCAGGAAGGACGCTTCTCGATCAAGTTCAGCCATGCTCTGCCTCTAACGCTAATCGACAGGGCAGACTGAAGAAGTTCACAAAGTGGAGAGAGACGTTACAAATGAAAACGAAAAAAAAAAGTGAGCACAATGAGAAAACCGTTCTGTTGGACGCCACCGAAGTTCAAACTTTATTCAAGCATTCCGCATAGGGAATCCTTCTGCTTCGGGCACGAATACAGTTCGTTGATTGTCTTGTTTCGCTACGCACGTACATAGTTTCTCAGATAGAACCACTTCTCTGCGTATTCAGCCGGCAAGAAAACACGAACGGAAATCGTAAACAGGACTCTGTCTCTACAGGTTTCAGATGTTTTGTTTCGACTCACCACCTGGAAAAAAACGACTGCGAGGCATATATTGCTTAGACGATTCATATTCAATACAGAATATTCAGCGGCGAGGCCATCCCAACCCCTGCGCCCCAGAATTGACCATAGATTGAGAGCATGTGGGAGGGCGAAAAAGAAGGAAAAGAATAAAGGTCTTCTGGAGATTAAAGACATTTACTTCCGATTTGTATTTGCATTTACTATCAATTTAAAAAAAATGTTTACAGACCACGGGATCTCATAAAACGCTAAATATCCGAGCAACCTTTAAAAGTATCCAGTAAAATCATACATCACAATGTTGTTCGCATATACCAGTAGAGGCTGAAAATGGGAAAACCAGGCTGCGTTTTGACGCTGTGGAGATATTCAGCTTTTTGTGAGATTCCTTGGTCCGTAGTAAACTTTTTTTTGTCGATAGTACATATAAACGCACGAAATGAAAAGGATGCGGAATTGCAACTCTGGCTTTTCGCTTAGTTTATTTATCGTGTCGCAAGACAATAAGCATGAGGTGCTGCTTCTCCCGAGCAGAATTTTCTCTTTTTTTTCAGGACGTTACAGTACTGATGACAGTTTCATTTATATATTGTTGATTTTGTTTTTGTGTGCTAAGGCTCTTTTTCATAACTCCATGCTTACTCGTGCGTGAACTACTTTCACTAATAAAATGTAAATTTGTAAAGTGAAAGTCATTCACAATTCAAATGCCTCCTTGGCGATCCAACACCGCCTTTTCCTACCCACGCACGAAATTTCCCGAAACACAACGACAACACGCAACACAACAAGGACGTGTTCTTACACCTACAAATGTACGTGTAACAACACATAGAGTTCTAGGGTTGTGCGTACATGTACAATCATAGAGCGTTCATTTATTTATTTTCAGTATTTTATATGTAGGAACATGGGAAGTGAGGCTATGTTAGAGCGGGCTGTCCCAAAATCCAAAATTCATTCCTCAAGCAATCATAAAAATGAAAGTAATGACAAATTAAAAAAATAATTAGGCGTGGCTTTGCTATCGCAAACACAATGGCCAGCGCAGCTGAGGGGAAGCCTTGGCAAAGTTGTGCAAAGCTAGGCGAAGAAGAGCGTGGTTTAGCAAAGCAGGATCAAAGCTAAGCAAGCAAGCTTCGCGTTATCTCGATGCCGATGCTCGTTCATTGGCGAGAAACTTGGATCTTCATTACTTCGCTGACGCTTGATCTCGGCTTCTCTTGCTCGAACACCTGCATCTTGTCTTTGGTGACGATTGGCTTCAACTTCCTTTGCCCGTTGCTCGGGATCAGCTCTCCGTTTCCTAGCACGCTCAGGAGCCGCTTCTCCACGGCGTTCCAATCGAGCGGCTTTTTGTTCGGGAGTTCTAGCGGTCGGCTTCGCCATTGCGCTATGTCGAGAAAGTCCAGGGCGAGAAAGAGGCCCGCCGATGTTAGAGCGCGCCTGTTACTAGGGAGCGCTGACGTCATTACGCACTTCATACCACGTGCGCTTGGCGCGGCGGTGCATTGGCACCGCTCACGCTCAACTCCGCCCTGCCACCTGTGCCGCCGGTCCTACTCTCCACTCACCTCCCTCGTCCCGCCTCGCCACACTCTCTTCCCTCTCGAAAGCTTTCCCTCTCGCTATACACTTGCCCCTCTCCTGACTTGCCTATGCAGCGAACATCGCTGCGCACGGACCAAGCTCGACTTTAACAGTTCTGCTGTAAAATGCGCACTATAAACAAGTCTACCGGGTGCGCGACGTATCTGAGCACACGGTATTGAATCGCCATAGAGGTTAACATTCTCCTTCTATCTGTCTAGGCGCTTAACACCGCCGACACCAACCCTGTGTCACCTATCTATCACATTTATTCCAGGGTATCAGCTTTCAGTTTGACGCTGGAAATGAAGCAGTAGATTTACCTGATGAGAATAATGAGCGAGTACCCTGAAAAGCGATTATGGCCCTTGACGATCAGCTTCAGGTGCCAGAATGAAACATCAAGCTTCCTGTGCACGATTTTATTAGCTACCACTCCCAAATTATGAATATGCTTGCGCCCACAGTTCCTGCACCAATCAGGAACGTCGGGTTGCGAACTTCAATGACCACATATCCCTCAATATGGCGTCCTAGTACCGAATATCTAAACCTGCACATCGTTATGTAGGGTGAGCGTCACTGAGAGAAAGACTAACAAACAGCCACGCAATGATAAAATCTCGCCAAAGCCTGCTTTTGTAGAAGCACTGGCTAACTTCAACACACACTATCTGATGCGAGTATCTAGACATTACAAAACTGAATTCAGTCATTGATTGAGGCTGAAGATGGTTTTATTTAATAGCCTTATAGAAAAGCAGCAAAAGAAACACTGAAAAATATTTGGAACGAGTATACCGAATCTGGTCTGAAATATCGATGATATTCCTGAAGTCGTTATTGTGTCTCCGAGTACCCCGCGCACCCGGTACATGCATAATCACACAAGAAAGTAAGTCTACGGGTGACAGCACTGTTGCGACGCCGGTTACACATACCTCGACCGGTGTTACTACTGGGTAGCGTAGCGTTGTCGGCAGGCTGCAGGCGTCCGGGAGACCATGGCGGCCAGGCAGGGGCGAGACGATTTCTAATGCGAAACTTGCACTATTTATTCCACCGTTGGCGAAGGACATAAAAGAAGAGAATAATAAAAAAAAGATACATTGTGGGGCCGCTTAAAAAGGTCCGCTAAAATCGTAGGGGGATTTTGCTCATGCCAAGATCACATGACATGTACTAAGTCAGGTCAGTGATTGGCGGCTGCTCCTTCTCTCCTAGGCGACGTTGCACGTGTTTGCCTCCGCTGGCGGCAACCGGTGGGTCCCGCTTGGTTCGTTGAAAGGGGTCTCCCTTTGACTCGCACAGTTCGCCGAAGGCGCCCCCCCCCCCCCCCCTTCGCTCACGCACACACAGAGGGGCCCGCAATCACTGCCGGCGCCAGAACCATCTGAGACACCCATAGTAAATTTGGGATCTACTTGGTGTTTTTATTAGGCATGGTCTTTCGATCTTTCTTTATGCACGGGGTGTTACACGCCAATCGTAACAGCACCAAACGCACAGTCCAGTACGTATATGGTGCTCCTTTATCGCATCAGGGTTAGAGTCCACGTCACGTCATGTATCGGCATGTATAAATGTATAAGGAAAACACGGCCGTGACATCAGTCCATAAAAAAAAAATCACAGCATATCCACGGGGTGAATGATGATGAGTGGGCGAAGCTCCGGAGGGAATCATCGGATCTCCCGCTTAAGGGGACGCTAGCACAAACGCGTTAGAAACGTGCAGTACTCTCTAGTAAGGGGGAGCGGCCACAGCGTCTTACGCAGCCATTTACACATGCCGGAACGTGCACCGCGTTTGCCGACGCCATCACATGACTGCTGAGAGACTATACCCCCCGTATTCATAAACGCTCCTCGACTTGAACTTGACTTGCCACCGCCTTGGGCAGCGCGTTCGAAACGCGTTGAAGGTAAGGCGGAGAGGCCACAGCGTCTTACACCAGCTTCTTACACGGGCCGTAACGCGCTAGCACAAACGCGTTAGAAACGCGCTAGAAACGCGGCCTTTCGTTAATGTTGGGTATTTATTGCCCTCGTGGTGCGTGTGTCTATGTGCGCTTCGTGGCGTAGTGGTTAGCGCCGCGCGTTCGGAAGCGAGGGGTCCCTGGTTTGATTCCGCGCTACGGACACAACTTTCGGAATTTTTTTTTTTCATAAAACGCCGGAAGCGTTCTCCGCAAGCCGGAAGCTGGCTTCCGGAACCGGAAGCGGAACCGGAAGCGGAACCGGAAGTGGTAACGGAAGCGGAAGTGGAACCGGAAGCGGAAGTCGGCTTCCGGTTATACTATACGTATACATATATATGTATATATGGGTATACATACATATACGGACACACAACGCCATCTATTAAGCAATTCATAAAATCTCACCAGGCACTACCTTGGAGGTAAACAATGGCTGCTACTGGGAATGAGAGACAGCAGAAGTCGGCTTTTAGCTAACACTTACACTTCTACTTCTACTAACGTTTCCTACTGGAACATGCCAATGGCTGCTAATGGGGAATGAGAGACAGAAGAATTCGGCTTCTAGTTAACGCGCACGCTGCGAATTTTTTATTGTTCAACAACGCACAGGAGAAATCTCCCACCGGCACCACCTTGCAGGTCAAAGCGTAAGACTGGTTACGCACTACGACTACGACGAGGGACGAACGGGTGCCGCTTTAAGGAGCTTCGCCCCTAAAAAAAAAATCACAGCATATCCACGGGGTGAATGATGATGAGTGGGCGAAGCTCCGGAGGGAATCATCGGATCTCCCGCTTAAGGGGACGCTAGCACAAACGCGTTAGAAACGTGCAGTACTCTCTAGTAAGGGGGAGCGGCCACAGCGTCTTACGCAGCCATTTACACATGCCGGAACGTGCACCGCGTTTGCCGACGCCATCACATGACTGCTGAGAGAGTATACCCCCCCCCCCCCCCCGTATTCATAAACGCTCCTCGACTTGAACTTGACTTGCCACCGCTTTGGGCAGCGCGTTCGAAACGCGTTGAAGGTAAGGCGGAGAGGCCACAGCGTCTTACACCAGCTTCTTACACGGGCCGTAACGCGCTAGCACAAACGCGTTAGAAACGCGCTAGAAACGCGGCCTTTCGTTAATGTTGGGTATTTATTGCCATCCTGGTGCGTGTGTCCATGTCCGCTTCGTGGCGCAGTGGGCTAACGCCGCGCGCTCGGAAGCGAGGGTTCCCTGGTTCGATTCCGCGCTACGGACACAACCTCGGAATTTTTCTTCTCATTTTTCTCAGACTGGTTACACACTACTACTACGACGACGGGGACGAACGGGTGCCGCTATAAGGAGCTTCGCCCCTAAAACATCACCAGCCCTTCCCCTGTCGAGAAAATGGGGGTAACACAAGCTTGTCGTGTGCTTCTTCGGTGTTCCTCGGAACGAATTGCACTGACGAGTACCACGTTGTGCTCGAACCACAACGGGTCACACAAACTGCAGCAAGTTGTGGTTCAGAAACTCGCGTTGAAACCTGGCCGTCGCACCGGGGAAGGTGGTGCTAGCGTTGCCGAGGCGTGCACCAGCGTTGTCGGGCTCCTGGAGTGCAAGACGACGCTGTCGCAGGCGTTCCGCCTCGTTTGCCCTTAACTCAGGGTCGGCGGCTCTTCGCTGACGTTTGGCCTCAATATCGCGCTCGCGTAACTCGGGGTCCGCAGCTCTGCGCTGACGCTTCGCCTGGGCTTCGGAAGTGTTCCCGCTAGAATCAACACATCGACGATGAGCCCTTTCCCGAGCGTGTTCGCGACGCCATTGCTCAAACGCATCCTGCTTTTCGGCGGAACGCACCACGCGCAGCCTTCCCATCCGGGCGCCGAGACTGATCTGAGGCGAGGAAATCCCGTCGGAGCGCGCGCCCATTCCCCCTTTCTTCCCTTCCCCACCCCGTGACACACCAAACGACCTTGATTGATCGCGTGCGTCACGTGATCCAGCGCCGGCGCAGCTGGAATCCTGGCAACCGGGTCTCTGGGAGAAGCGGTTTTTTTTTTTTTTGCGTGTTGCCACCGACACTTGTGAGACAATACAACGTCGCTTGAAAAAAAAATTGTCGCAGTTTCACCTGAAAGGCGAAGCATCAAGTGCAAAAGCGAATTAGTAGAGAGCTATACGGAGTAAGGATAGTAGTTTTATCAGCTGTATAAACTTAGACGTGCAGCAGCACCAGCAACGCGCAGAACTGTTGTCGACGCCGTCGGCGTTTTGCCCGCGTTCGCACCGAACGCGCACGGCGTTGGCGACTGTTGCCGGTGCCTCTGGGGGCGGCTCGGAGGTTTTCAACGAGATCAGAACGGGACACTTGTCGAGCAGCGTCGAAGCCTTTACCACCTTCTCGCCTCGCAACGTTTTTATATAAATAGGCATTTGGAGCCGCAGCTAAACGTCGCCTCCCCTCCCTCCTTCCCGTCCCCCCACGGCCTTTCGCGCGATGGAGGAAGTCGCGTTTGCTCTGTATATATGGTGATTGTAAAGGAGGAAAGAAACGCTTAATTCTGCAGCCCTTCATGGAGCACGGCGCAGAACGCGCGTTTGCTCTCCGCCGTGCGTTCGCTCCCCGTGAAAGCGCGCGTCCCTCGCGCCCTTTTACTCGCACATACAGCATACGGCGCGCGGCGACGATTTCATCGCCGTTGACGTTATGCGGAACCTCACGGCGACGGCGACAGCGGCGGCGACGCCGACGGCACAAATCTGCTTTGGGGTGTCCATATAATTGCTATCGCCATAAAAGAAGACTGTACAGAATACAAAACGTGTAATCTCACTCACAGACAGTCCATAAAATTAGCCTCCAAAAACATTATTGCTTTATACGACCTAACGCAATAATGAAAGCGTAATGGTTCGATGGTGGCTGCCGGTAGCGGCTAGCTGACCATTATTATTGCGAGAGCAATTATATGGACACTCCAAAGCAGATTTCTGCCGTCGGCGTCGCCGTCGTCGTCGCCGTCGCCGTTGCTGTGAGGTTCCGTATGACGTCAATGGAGATGAAATCGTCGCCGCGCGCCACCGAACGCTGTATGTTCCGTATGACGTCAATGGAGATGAAATCGTCGCCGCGCGCCACCGAACGCTGTATGTGCGAGTGAAAGGGCGCGAGGGACGCGCCCTTTCACGGGGAGTGAACCCACGGCGGAGAACAAACGCGCGTTCTGCGCCGTGCTCCCTTAAGGGCTGTATACGTAGGCGTCTCTTTCCTCCTTTACAATCCCCATATATGTAGAGCAAACGCGCCTTCTTCCGACACGCGAAAGGCCATGGGTGGGAGGGGGAGGGAAGGGAGGCGACGTTTAGCTGCGGCACCAAGTGCCTATTTGTATGAGAGACTCCGGCAACAGTCACCAACGCCGCACGCATTTTGTGCGAACGCGGGCAAAACGCCGACGGCGTCGACAAGTTCTGCGTGTGGCCGGTGCTGCTGCATGTCCGCTGATAAAGCTACTATCATTACTCCGTATAGCTCTTACTTCTACTTCGAGAGCAGCGCGGCAGTCGGGGTGCTCGCAGCCCCCAATCAAAGATCACAATCTTAGTAGGAGGGAATCCGATCCCAGAAGTCCCTACGATTAGGATCCTGGGGCTTTATATTCAAAACAAAGGATGGAACGCTGAAACGCTAAACAGGTTGGAGAAGGCGACACTACAAACAATAAGACTCATAAACAGGATTACTAACAGGCACGCGGGCATGAAGGAGGCCGAAACTCTCAGACTTGTTCAGGCTTTCGTGCTGAGCAGAATTACGTATTCTCTGCCATATCTACGCTTAACGCAATCTGACAAGTCCAGGGTAGAAATACTTCTACGGAGGGTGTATAAGGTGGCTCTCGGCCTACCGATACGCACCTCCACGGAGAGGCTTCTCGCGCTAGGAGTCAACAATACGTTAGAGGAGATGGTGGAGGCCCACCTCACAGCGCAGTATGAGAGGTTGTCGCGAACTACAGCCGGTCGCTATACTCTTTCAGAAGCCGGCATTCGTTACACCCCTACCATAACCCCCAAAACCAATATATCCCCTGTTCAGAGAACACATCTCAAAATTTTCCCCATACCTCGTAATATGAACCCCACCCATCACACCGAAAGACGAGTGGAGCGGGCCAAAGCCCTGCACACCCGATTTGCAACTAATAATAAAGCAGCCTACGTTGACGCGGCCGAGATCCAAGGACGCCATGCTTTTTCGGTCGCGGTGATAAACTATGTAGGGCAAACAATAGCGGGAGTTTCTATCAAAACCACTAACCCGGAGGAGGCGGAAGAGGCGGCCATCGCCTTGGCCATAGCCAACAATCCCAACGCTTTCATTATCAGCGACTCTAAATCCGCTATTCGCAATTATATTAAAGGGCGCATTTCCCCACTAGCTAATAAAATCCTTGCCCAAAACACTAACTATCGCACTATCCAAATTCATTGGGCCCCAGCCCACTCCTCACTCCCCGGCAATGAGGCCGCCCACCAACAGGCTCGAGCTTTCGCCTCCCGAGCCCACGGCCCAGCCCAGGTCGGAACGGAGAATGAGGAGACCGAGGAATTTGGGTGGTCGACACGAGACCGTATGGTGACGTATAATGAAATTACGCAATATTATAAACTAGGCAGACTTATATACCCCCCAGCTCACGAATCACTAACCAAACGGCAGGAGCTCATCTGGAGGAAACTACAGACGGGCTCCTTCCCAACACCGATTTTGTATTCATACATTTTCCCAACAACCTTTACGCCGCAGTGCAAGCTGTGCAGAGCTCCCCGGGCCGACCTGTTTCATATACTGTGGGGCTGTCCAAATATACGTAACCGCGGTAGTCCACAGGGCTTGCAAATTACCACGATGCAGCAGTGGGAGGCCACACTGCTCAGCTCCAACCGAGAGGAGCAGGCCTGGGTCACGGAGCGGGCAGAGGCAGCCGCCAGGGAGCAGGGACTCCAGGCCGACTAACCTCCGTCGCCTCCCGCATCTGAAGAAACCACGAGCCTCTGGTTTCAAATAAATGTTCTGTCCTCCTCCTCCTCCTCCTCCGTATAGCTCTCTTCAAATTTGCTATCGCAATTGATGCTTCGCCTTTCGGATGAAACTGCGACAATTTTTTTATTTTATTTTGTATAAGCGATAGACGGCACATGTGTGTTTCAAGCGTAATTCAGGTAAAACATTTATGCTAGGTGTACAATGACATTGCGCCACGTAAGATGTTTTGCAAAATATTCATATTTAACAACATTATTGTAAATAATCTACGTAGGTACGCTGAGAAACTATGTAGGTTTTACAAATAGTATCTCGTGGCCCCTGCCGTAAGTATCGGCTCCAATGACAAGTACGCTTCGGTTGCACAGGCGTCATCCCGGACGCCATATCTGGGTACCAGCAGGTGGCATGACAGCAACGAAAAGCGCGTCCTGCGTCGAACGTCAGAGCGATAACAGTGATAAACCGGTGAAAAAGAATCGCCGTCAAAAAGCAAAACAGTTTGCGCGTGATAATACGTTGCACTGACGTCATCGTAGTCACCATCTTTGGGTACAAGCGCGGTGAGATATGGCTTCTTGGCGTCAGATGAACACTATCTATACGTGCGCAACCAAGTGGAATACCAGCGGCCGTGGGCAAACGGATCTTCAAGATTCAAAAATCGCGCGAAGTGAACTGAACGAAAACAAAATACACATAAAGAATGCAGCCATTCCACTCTGTGAATATGGGCTATCACATCACACAGGGGAAAATATACATATAGAACGGTATATGTATCTATATTCGTCATTTGGTAATGGTAGTGACGACATATGTGTGATTGCTGTGATATACACTGATTGATTCGATTACAGTCTTAGACAGAATCTTGGCCAAAATTAAATCTATATGCGATCGTTGTTGAATAGCTGAGTGACTTGGATTGGTGTGGCACTTCAAACCCAACTTCTAGCAGAAATTGGGTGAACCGTTTCTTGTCTGGTTTTGAAATATCCACATTGAACTCTACAACGATGAACAGAGGGGTAGTGTCATCCCGGCTAACCCATGCAAATTGCGTGGTTATGAACCTCTCGATATACCACTGTATATATACACAGTGTAAATCACAATTCCGTCTTTCGTTTGTACGGCAAAGACATCCCCACAGTCGGTGGCATTGTCCTCTTGCGAGTCTAAGGTGTAAGGCTGTACATACATTTTGTCCTTTGCGGATATGGCAATGCCTCCTGCTCGTGAGTCCTAGTGCTGTTCAAAAACGATTCCAGCATACCCATCGAATTAAAACAATGCACCTTGATTTATTTATTTCATTTATTATTGTTTATAATTATTATTATTAGGGGCGGAGGGCTTGAAGTCTGCTTCACCTCCACCGCGGGTCATCCCGGTGCTGGACAACCTCCGGGATCAGCCCACATTTTTGCCAATGGGCACGACAAATGCATTGAAGGGTAGAGGTATTCAGCTTCGCGGTAAAAATCGCGAATGGCATTCACGGCCCGCCTCTGTTCATGAGGCCATGATCACGGTCCAAGCACTTTGCTGACTGTGAAAGGAAGTCTGTCAAGGACATTCAATTTCCTTTTTTGCTGTTGTTCTGTTGTTGTTGTTGTTGTCGCCGTTGTCGTTCGAGTCGTCGTCGTCTTATATTTTTTGAACTGAAATGACGAGGTAACCGCTGCTTGTCTGCGGTCACAGGTTCGGTACCACGTAAAATTCATTATAGCGAAACAAGAACCACGGCAGATCAGTTCTAGCGCCAAACTAGGCTGCGTAACCCCCCCCCCCCCTCCTTGCCTACGGCATTAGGCTGCTTAGCACAAGGTCACCGGTTCGACTCCAGGCCGCGGCGTCCGCATACCGACGGCAGCAGCATGCAAGAACGCCCGAGTACCGTGCTTTGGCTGCACGTTAAAGAACCCCAGGTGGTCAAAATTAACCCAAATCCCTCCACTATGACTACGGCATCCCTCTGAATCATGTGTCCAGTTTGGGACGTTAAACACCACAGTTTGAATTGTTTTTTGCATGACATTTATGCAAAAAATTGCAAAGGAAAATGGAAGCAGAGTATATGGCACATACTGTGTATAAAACAGTCTCGCCATTCTTGCCTTTTAGCTAGGTCTGTTTCAGAGTGAGCAGTCGATCAGTGGCTTTATCGCGCATTATGCGACTAAGCACGACATTGGAAAATTGGGTTCTATACAACCGCAGCCACTTTCCAATGGGGCGGAACGCAAAACCTTCGAGGTAGCAATGTTTATGTGCAAGCTTCAGGGGATCAAGATTAGCCGGAACGAAAGATCTCCCTTCCTTGACCTGGCTCAATATGACCAACCGCGTCGACTAATTTTTTTGTTTTTTCTGAAGGACGTATCAGCTGCTGTCTTGCGACGTGTCCCTTTTTTATGTCCTTGTTCGTAGGCTAAGTAGCAAAACTGGACGGAACCAAGAAAATTCTTGGGCAGGTGCAGGTCAGACCGTCAGTAATCTTCACGTCGCATTGAAGTCGAGCGCGTTGACAGGACAGGAAGCAATAGCTCAGTGAAAAAAAAAGAAAAAAAAACAGCAATCGGGAAGAGAAAGTAGGACGTTCTGGCAGGCTAGTTGGTTCATCACTTTTAGACGTTTTTAAAAGCTGCGCGGAAAAACGAGGACACACGAAATAAACACACACGATACCACGGCGCAGTGGTGTCGGTGCGGTGGCACCGTTGTTCCGGAGGAAATTTATATGATAGCAGAAATACTACCATCACAACACCCCGCTCGTTACATCAGGCCTCCGCCCCAAGGAAGGATGAACGAAGCTTCTGCCATCAGAGATTTATCCGTGCTTGTTCGTCTGTGGTGTGTATCAGCGATCTGAAGTCCGCTTGCAACGTCACGAAGAGCAATGCGGCAACACGGTCATTGCCGGCACTGGGTATGCCTGAAGGTTAACTGACCGAGTGACATAACCAGCAAAAAATAAAGGCGAAAGCAAGCTTGCCGTCGAATGCTACACGTAACTTTTGTGCCCTGAAATCTGTCTTACGCTGAAGACTTATGTTTGAATTCTTGACCATCCACGTTGGCTTGTTGCGTTCGACTTCGGCTTTTTTTTTTTTTTTTTTTTTTTTTTTTTTTTTTTTTTTTTTACCTAGATAGGCGGTTCAGCGCGAAAACTGTGATCACTACCTTATTTTCGAAAAGCTAGAATCCGACACTCTCGCATTAGAGCGAAAAAAATTGGAGGACGCTTAAGCTTCGCCTTTAAAAGCGGAACGCGATAGCGTTATCGGGCTCCGTTGGAATCATATTTTTCTTTATGAGTAAGCTTCACTGCAACACATAACGTGGGAAAGCCAGCTTACGATGACCAAGCTTACATTGATCCCATTAAAGTCAGCTTCACTTTCAAACACAAATGCATTGCTGGGAAAATATTTTTACAGGAGCAATTTAGGCCGTCTTATATCAAACTGTAAAGGCCCTAGGACATTTTTTTTTTCATTGTTTTATTAATTGTTTGCTGTTGCCCCGAGGCGCACAACTATATAGCTGCGTGCGTGTCCAAAATTTAGAAAGACTCAGTTTCCAACGTTCCCCTCAATGTTGCCTAGAACCAAATTACAGCCAAACACCATCAGAATTGGAGGATGCTTAATCTTCGCCTTTAAGAGTGGAACGCCATAGCACTCAAAGATCCCTGGCTGCTTATCAGGCTTTTTGCTCGTATGTTCAAATTACAATCCGACGCTATCACGCCTGTAGGCTGTGGTGAAGTCGTACTTTACGATTTTTCTGACGGATTTCACCTTGAGAAATTAATATTTTGTTCACTAACGCACTAACGCTGACACCATCCTTGTTAATTTAGTTAGCAAGCGAATAAGCGGCCGATAAATCTACTATTCTTACTTCATATAGCTGTCTACTAATTTGCTATCGCAATCGGTGCTTCGCGTTTAGGACGAAACTGCAGCTCCTTGTTCATTTATTCAACTCAAAGTTGGCAAAAATGTATTATTAAGAATGCTGTCGCAATCACGAAATCAACAAACAGTGGGCCAGCTGCTTTCGATGACGTGGCATGACGGTATTGCGGAAGCGAGAGTTAGCTATTTTTCGCTGTTTTTGACACGAAATTGTAAATTCCCTGCGGCACGCCGGGTAGCAATATTTCGCTCACATGTTCACAGCAACCTCTACAACAGTTGGGCTACATTTTCTTACTATGTTCAAAAAGTGTTTGAGGGCCCTTTTAACAGAAACATCACGGCAGCGCGATAGAGGATAAGGAGCCCAGCTCGATCACCAGAACGCTTTTTGTCAGATTAGAAATTTCAAACCTCTTTTAGAAGTAAATGAGCCACAACGACTCTCATCTTGCCGATTGCTTGTCGCGCGTCCGCAAGTTACCAACGCCATAGAAAAGTAATCAAGCATGCCTGGAGATTCAAGGGATGCGTGGAAGTCACACGACGAAAGAGTAAACCAATAGGTGGCAGCGGCGGCGTAGCCAACCATGGTGGCCGTAGCACAGATAGGTCACTCTAGCACAGATAGTTACTCGGGGGGATCGCCCAAGAGTCGGGTGGGTTTTATAAATTTATTAGATGGACTATTAAAAATGTAGTGAAATCTTAATAAAAAGGAATACCTTGCCTATATTTGCCTTTCATAAACAATGATAAAAGTGAAAGGCAAGTGGAGTAGACATATAGTGAGTACTCGGTCTGAATGAACACAGAATGAACATAGAGATGTGTAAAAATAAAAGAATAGGGAAGAAAGAAGGGGTCAATAAAACTGGTGCGATTCGTAGAGGAAGTTTGGTTTAATTCCGTGCAAAAGATTAGCCTTAGCTGTTTATGTCGTCTTGGCTGCCTTTTCCAGCTGAAGGCACTTACTGAGCCGTTTTTTTTTTTTTTTTTTTTTTTTCTGCATGGAATATCGGGAGTTGTATGACATGGCTCAAGAACTCTGGTTTCTGCATTGTTTTTGTTGAAAGATTCAGAACCGACAGTTAAACCAGACCTTTACGCTAAACCACATTTGATGTCGACTATTCCAGCGAAATCGAGCGAAGCGCGAGAGAGCTGCATTTCCGCTGATAGTTCGAGGTGGCCGACAGCGAGTTCGCGAGAGTGCCCTTAAGCTCTAGTAGCCGATTCGCATTCACAGCATTCACGGAGGTTGCATGCTTTGAGAGCAAAGCAGTTCGCATGCAGAACACGCGAAGACCACGACAAGGCCCTCCCTGTATCGGTAACTGCACTACCTTACTCCTTGCAAGCGCAAAAAAGGTACGATCGAACGCCATACGAATATAGAAGGCAATGGCATGGCATTTGGCGAGGCAGATAATGCAGAGAATTCGGTTGTTACAAGCGAGGCGGTCATTGCCTTTCGTACGTCAAGTCGAGAACGATCACTGGCTGTTAATTTAATGCAGGGTCAACAGCGCTGCACGAGACAAAGTGCTAGGCGGGCATTATCTTGGTCATTATGCAGGCATTACCGCATGATTTGGTAGGGAATAGCGGAACCAAGTGCCGGGTTTTCCTAAGCGAAGAGGAGACTGCTGTTGAGTGGCTCTTCCTAGTTACAATATCCATAAGCGATTGTATCAATATTCAGACAATCAGTCAATCAAAGCACATCACAAGCAATAGACAAGTTGCAAACACGTGCAAGGCAGCTTTTCTGCAGTGCAAAAATTTCTGTACGATGGCGGCGCAATCTATACTTCGCTGAAGATACTATAGGAGTAATGCAGTGTCTGGTGCCGCATGTTCGGGTTCTGGAGACACCTGCATACTTTGTTTGAAACAAGAGAACAAGAAAGTTGAGGTATCACATAGAAACAGACATTCAGCACATTCAAGCTCTCTAGCCAATGAAACGATTTCAAAAAAAATGCTATAATATGTTAGAACGAGCTACTGGGCATTGGTTTCATTACTGTCAACGTCTGCGAATTCCTTTCCTTGGCTATGACGGTGACGTTATTCCACTAGATGGTTTTACCACGATTACCGACGTGCTCGACAAGGATGTTACACGATTTGGGGATTTTGAAGACATACCTTTGATGCTGCTTGATTCTTTTTGTGAATTTCCCGGTTTCGCCGACGTATAATTGCAGCTGCAGTCATCACGGTATCTCGTACACCGAGATGAAATAATCATTGCAGTCAAGCCGGTCTTCAACATTCACAAGCTGATTCTTAGTTTGCTGGACGGCGCGTGCGCAATTCGAATATCATGCATGATCGTATTTTGAGAAACACAACACAGCCTCGCTGACAAGACGACGCAAGAAACGTCATCGCTATTCGCCGTCTCTCAGCAATGTGAACCAAGCCCGGAACTGCAGAGTGTTCCACCTAGGATTCTAGAAATTACACTGGCGACGTAGCAGGCCACTTTGAAACAACGCCCAATGGGTTGACATTCATGACGCCACTAAATCTTTTATTGCGATAGCAATTATATGGACACTTCAACCGGATTTCTGCCGTCGGCGGCGCCGTCGCCGTGAGGTTCCGTATAGATAAAATCTTCGCCGCGCGCCGTATGCCCCAGAGACAGCGTGCGGGGACGCGCGCTATCACGGAGAGCGTGCCAATATAGGAAGCGTGCCGTAACGTAAACTCCTCTCGGCGGGTTAAACCACCACGGAGGTCTGACCCACACGGAGGTCAAAGAGCTGGTGTGGTACGTCGGAGGTTTTCTTTTATTGCGATAGCAATTATATGGACACTTCAACCGGATTTCTGCCGTCGGCGTCGCCGTCGCCGTCGCCGTGAGGTTCCGTATAGATAAAATCTGCGCCGCGCGCCGTATGCCCCAGCGGAAGCGTGCGGGGACGCGCGCTATCACGGAGAGCGAACGCACTCAATCTCCCACGCGCAAGCAAGGAAGCGGAAAGCCAGCGCCGGAGGGAGCAGGGGGGGGGGGGGGGGGGGGGGGGGCACTTCTCTGCCAACAACCGCGCTCGTCGCTCGTCCACACAGTCTCTTATCTCTCCCACGCGCAAGCAAGGAAGCGGTAAGCCAGCGCCGGAGGGAGCGGGGGGGGGGGGGGGGGGGGGGCGAACAACCGCGCTCGTCGCTCGCTCGCACCGTCTCTTATCTCCACACGGCTCTGACCTTTATGCGCCATTCGCCGCTCAGTTTCCGTTGAAGCGATAGACCGCACGTACCTTCGCCTATGCGTCGTATCCGCTTGCTGCCAGAGTTTTCACGGTCGTTGTCTGCAGTCATTCAGTGTGATCTATTCAGGTTTGTTTGTGCGCGCTCACAGCACGCTTGTTCATTCAGTTAGTAATAGTCGGGCCACATTTTCCAACGCACGCTACACATGCAATGCTGCCCGGATCGGCAGTGCAGCGCTACAGATGTGTCCCTTCGCACGCGCTGCCCACGGGAAGCGCTTCTCATCAACACCACCGTTTCACACGCGCCTTCTCGTGGTCATCGAGTCTCTCTTCATGTCGGTCTACTTACGCCGCAGCACACCTCCTTACTTAATCAGCTCATGTTTACTACAATTCATATTGCTACCAAAGCCGCTCACCTTACTTCGTATGACATTGCTGTGTTGCTATCGCATTCATTGCTTCGCCCTTAGGGCGAAACTGTGACATTTTTTCCCGGAACAGTTGTCCGCAGGCGTCTTCAGGAAAATGCGGAAGTGGGTACGTTATGTTCTCAGGGTGGGTTGCCAAATCTGCTTCAAGTAGACCCGGCAGGGCTGCTCGAGGCACCCACTGAACGCGTATCACTAAATTCGTAGTGGCAGCAATACGGTGAATGCTATCCGAGAGAAGAGAGGACCGAGATACCCTACGTATGTCGTGGATGGATTGAGACGAGTCCGTGCGAAGGATGAGCTGCAGATACATCGGCGAAACCGGCAAATTCACGAGAAGATTAAAGGAGCACCAAAGGGACGCCTCCTACAAGAAAAAAAGTATCGAACGCATTTGCCCAACACGCCGACAATCGCAGTAACTCGCATTCGGAAATCGCATTGGGAAAACGCTGTGATAATAGCTAAGGAAAAGAATCAGATGACGCGACTCTTGTTAGAATATTTATTTATTCAAACTACGGACAACAGTATCAACATGACTGATGGAAATCTGCCTGCCAACTAAACCCGTTCTCGGCGTCACATTTTGGCATGAAAACGGCTTGCGGCTCTTGCCCGATTTTAGTGTGATCAAGGAACCCGTACAGGTCCCGAAACGTCTCTGTGCTGTTTTCACCTTGACTTGATCAGTGACCGCAATTTCTTCATCATCATGCTAACTGGCCAGACGAACTTTCGTCGAACTCTTGACTAAATGCCCGCCTGTTTTCCCATGTAGAGAAAATCGCCTTCATCCCCGAGAATTCATCACCCCTCTATGCTCTGTGCAGACGCAAAGACGAGCACCCAAAGGACAAGGCACGAAGGGGAAAAAGGTCGTCGACTTGACAACCTGAAAGAGGCATTGACACTTTCACAAGTTCCCCAGGAAGACAGCGGCTACCACAAGACCGCGAGTGAAGGCCGTCCTGGCCCGCGTTTTAGGCAGAACCGCTCGAGACTCGGACAGAGTCACAACCATGTACCAATGAAGTGAACACAGTCTTTTCTACTTTTCATCATCACGATGCCCGCCTTCGTCACCGTCTCCTGGTTCTTGCGGTGACGACCCACCTCACCCGGTCGAGATCGTACCAGTACCTGCACATTACTAAATAAAATAAAAAATTAATGCAGCTTAGCTCAGCTAACCCCACCTATGCAAAGCGAAAGCTTGGTTTAGCCTGGTTAAGTCTTGGTTTCACTTGGTTAGCCTTTCATTTAGCTGTAATTATTATACTTAGGTACACACTCATCGATATAAGCCAGGTATAAATTATAAGGCGACCAGTCCATGCGTTTTGCCAGCCGAACGGCTAGCTCTTCCTCAGTCTCCGACGCTAGCTTCGCGCGCTTGGCATTCCGGACCCTCTCCAGTGAAGCAGTTCGCCGGGCGAAAGACGCGTGTCAGAGGCCGGTAAGATGCCGCGGGGTGGTCAGACCGCAGAGAAAGAAACGCTGCCAGCTGCGGCGGTTGCTAGGCAACGGCTCAGCTCGCGGTGCTGCCACCGGCCACAGCGAAACGGCAAGAATGCGGCCAATGTGGCTTTCGCTACAAAACAAGCTAATTAGAGGTACACACCAGAGTGAAAGCCTGCCTAACACAGCGGAGGGGGGACGTTACTCCCTCCTCGCTCGCTTCTCCTCTCCCGGCGCGCACTTGCTCGGTCGCTCGCTCACGCGCGTCAGCTGCGCGCCAGCACTTGTTGCATGCTCTCACGTTAGCGGCGAAGGGATGCGTAAGGTGCGCTTCTTGCGCCGTCCGCTAGGAGGCTACGCGTCCCGCCCTCCTCGCCCACCTTCGCTCCCTCGCCCGCTTCTCTGTGCTTGGCGTTTCCCGCCAGTTCCGTTCGCTCGCTCCTCCGAGTTTGGTTTCCCGCCTACACCAGGCTACACCAACGCCGAGGTGCGAGTGCCACTAGCAGACACTTAAGCTGTTAAGGGCTAGGTTCCCCAAGATAGCGCGCGCGCGCGCGCGTGTGTGTGTGTGTGTGTGTGTGTGTGTGTGTGTGTGTGTGTGTGTGTGTGTGTTGTGTGTGTGTGTGTGTGGTGTGTTGTGTGTTGTGTGTTGTGGTGTGTGTGTGTGTGTGTGTGTGTGTGTGTGTGTGTGTGTGTGTGTGTGGTGTGTGTGTGTGTTGTGTGTGTGGTGTGTGTGGGTGTGTGTGTGTGTGTGTGTGTGTGTGTGTGTGTGTGTGTGGTGTGGTGTGTGTGGGTTGTGTGGTGTGTGTGTGTGTGTGCGTGGGTGTGTGTGTGCTGTGCGTGCGTGCGTGCGTGCGTGCGTGCGTGCGTGCGTGCGTGCGTGCGTGCGTGCGTGCGTGCGTGCGTGGTGCGTGCGTGCGTGCGTGCGTGAGTGCGTGCGTGCGTGCGTGCGTGCGTGCGTGCGTGCGTGCGTGCGTGCGTGCGTGCGTGCGTGCGTGCGTGCGTGCGTGCGTGCGTGCGTGCGTGCGTGCGTGCGTGCGTGCGTGCGTGCGTGCGTGCGTGCGTGCGTGCGTGCGTGCGTGCGTGCGTGCGTGCGTGCGTGCGTGCGTGCGTGCGTGCGTGCGTGCGTGCGTGCGTGCGTGCGTGCGTGCGTGCGTGCGTGCGTGCGTGCGTGCGTGCGTGCGTGCGTGCGTGCGTGCGTGCGTGCGTGCGTGCGTGCGTGCGTGCGTGCGTGCGTGCGTGCGTGCGTGCGTGCGTGCGTGCGTGCGTGCGTGCGTGCGTGCGTGCGTGCGTGCGTGCGGTGCGTGCGTGCGTGCGTGCGTGCGTGCGTGCGTGCGTGCGTGCGTGCGTGCGTGCGTGCGTGCGTGCGTGCGTGCGTGCGTGCGTGCGTGCGTGCGTGCTGTGGTGTGTGTGGTGTGTGTGTGTGTGTGTGTGTGTGTGTGTGTGTGTGTGTGTGTGTGTGTGTGTGTGTGCGCGCGCGCGCGATATTTTCGAAATTTACTCACCGCTTTGACTTCGTTAGTGTCTCCACGCTCCGGCCTCCTAGCTAAAGCAAATTTCAGGGCCTCCACGAAGCTTTGTGGAAGAAATGGAAAGCGAGAGACAATATCTCAATAGAGATGCGTTTCCACCACAAAATGAAACGGTGCCAAATCTACAATCTTCCTATTTAAAGAGAAGGCCTATTTATTTATTCTCAAAGGTACATATTCAAATAACGTAGTCTAAATTCACGTTTCAATGGCTGCGATCTGAATGGTTTCCTCGAAGCGTATCTTTCTTAATTTGGCGACGAGCAGTGTTTATTTATTTTCCTATGACAACGCTATTCCGCACATCAGAAGGGTTATTACAGAAAAGCAGGCACGCACGACAAGCACATTGTGCAATTCAGTAGACACCCCAACGTAGAATTTCTTGAAATAAAAATTTGCTCAGTTTTCCTTACTGCACATCTAGCGATTTCGGAATGGAAGAATACGCCCGAGGCATCTGGATACACTGTCCATATTGTGAGTCCCTCAACCAGGCCATCCGCTCCCAATATATGCCACGGAATACACTGGCGTTTCTGCTTTTCCCACAAGCCTGTCTCAAGCCCTTCGGGAGGGAACTCCTGGCACTCACTGGCCTTAACTTAGCAGTCGTACCGCGTGGCTTATAAATCCCGCTACTGCAACTCACGGCACACTACTACTAGTACCTCAAATACTAGTTTAATATCCTTAAGCGACCTACTGGTCTCTGACGGACGGACAAGACTGGGAATGAATGAATAAAATTTTATTTATCCCTCTTTAAAGGGAAGGGGGCAATGGGACAGAGGGTGGCGGGAGGAACTACTTGAAGTAGGCCTCCTCTACCATCTCAGCCCACTCCAGGATGGCCTCTTGAAGGTCGGGCCTCGAGCTGCGCAAGGCAGCCTCCCACTGCTCCTCCCTAGGTATTAATTGTTTGACCAGTTCGATAACTTTTCTAGAAGTTCAATACATTCTGCTGTTAAGTGGTGCACATCATTTCCAGACATCATGTTGTCATCAGCATGTATAAATAATTTAGCTTTAGTATCAACGTTTACAATATCATTGATGTAGACATTTAATAAAAGCGGTCTTAGTACGCTTCTTTGCGGTAGGCCAAATCAGTTCATTAGGAACCACGACACGTGACCATTGCCATACGCGCTCTGGAATGTGTCACTTAGACAAGATTTAAACTGAGATAAAGAGCTACCACGTATTCCGTAAAATTTCAGTTTATCCAATAAAATGTTATGGCTGAGGCAGTCGAATGCTTTACTAAAGTGTATAAATACCGCAGGCCTATGGATATTCTATGTTTTTGATTATGTTTTAGTTTACTGACAGTAGGGCTGTTTCTATTGATATGTTTCCTAATTCCATATTGCGCGTTAGTTATAACAAATTTATCAAAGAAATTGAGCATACGACAGTGTATAATTTTCTCGAGGCCCTTCGAATAGTTGGCGAATAGTTGTTTGGGTCATTAGGTCTGCCGCCTTTCAATATTGCCGAAACTTAAGCGTACTTCATTGCTTGGGCAAAGACGCCACGAGGTTGAGTATCGAATCCCCAACCTCGTGCTCAGCAACCACACCGTTACAGCCATTGCTGTGAGTCATGACCCCCAAATGGGACATGAGCCTTATTCAGAAAAATATGCAGGGTCCAACTATATTTACAATCTGCTCGACGGAACAGCGACAAATATTGTCTCAAAGTCAGTGCCCATAATCTGTCAACGCCGTTTCTTTAAAGAGTATTCTATAACACCCCTGAGTTTATGCTTATTATCAAGTGCGTAATATTAGCCGAAGGCGGACGGCTGTTCCATCAGTTTTGCCGAAACAGGAATTCTGCCCAATAGGACCGCGTCTTCTGCACTTCTCTTCGTTGACTGTCAAAGGGCAATATAGGAAGCGTGTAGATTTGGTAGATTTGATGGGTGCTTTTTATACTTACGAGCATTTGTGTATTAGCTTCGACCCCTTGATCTTTCGGAGAAGCAGGCGTGGTGACTGTGTTTAGCGCCATCTAAATTTTCAGGAAACAACATTCTGTATCTAGAAGCAAGAATTCATGTTACTTAGAAACTGTTAAACCGTTAGTCGTAATAGGAACAGAGTCGTGGCTTGATGAGAGCGTAGCAGACAGTGAAGTGTTCCCAGCCAACTTTGTATGCTTCAGAAAAGATCGGAATAACCGTGGTGGGGGCGTATTTGTTCTGGTTGACGAAAGCGTTGCGTCATGTCAAACTACAGTGCGGGAAAGCACATGCGAAGCAGTATGGTGTCAAATAAGACTTCGGAATGGTAAAACGTTATCTGTGTGCTCCTTTTACCGCCCACCGCAGGCCTCTGTAGAAACATTATCGGAGCTTACTAGCCAATTAGAAAGAATTAAAACTGACTACATTGTTGTAGCTGGAGATTTTAACCTTCAAGATCTTGATTGGCACAGCCAGCCTGCCTTTTTAGGAATTACTGGCAGGCTATATACTGCTATGGCCAGTATTGTTAGCTTATTTTCACTTACGCAGACTGTTCTGGAGCCCACAAGAGAAAATCATGTTCTTGATTTATTTTTCAAAAATGCACCAGATAAAGTTCTGTCCACGGTAGTCATACCAGGAATTAGTGACCACGAAGCTGTTGTATGTAAAATGAACATGAGCTATCAAAATACTACTGCTACTAACAGCCGGCGTATATTTAATTATGCGAAGGCAAATACCGATGAAATTGGGGCCGAGCTTGACAATTACTTTGTTGTCTTCGAGACACTTGCAGAATCACTTTCAGTACAGCAGCTTTGGTCAAATTTCAAAGATAAGTTTTTGGAACTACGTGACCGTCACGTGCCGTCCTCGCTGCTATCTAAAAGGCGTCAAAGAAGCAAGCCATGGTTTACAAAACAGTTACATGCTTTAGCACAGAAACGGAAAAGGGCCTATCACCACCATTTGCGCAATCCGTCTATTCAAAATTTTCGTAAGCTTAAGGAAATTGCGTCTCAATTAAAAGGTGCTACGACAGCTGCGAAAACTGCATATTTTCAGTCATTTCAATCACGACTTCAACAAAATAAAAAGGAACTATGGAAATATGTGAAAGGAAATAAAAAGGACTCTGTTTCAATCCCTGCTCTGGAACAGAATGGTGTCGTCATTGAAAGTGCTGCTGTAAAAGCTGAGAGCTTTAATTCATATTTTACCTCTGTTTTTTCCGTCTCAGGTACGCAAACAAACGCGTACCGCTTATCTGTACCTTCTCCGGGCGAGACTCAGATGGACGATATTGTATTTTATAGCCAAGGAGTTGAAACCCTGCTAAAGCGCCTAGATGTATCAAAAGCTTCTGGACCTGACGGACTGCCTAACGCTCTCTTGAAATCCTGTGCGCACATAGTGTCTCGGTACTTAGTAATAATCTTCGAAAAATCTTTACGCGATTGTGCCTTACCTAGTGATTGTAAATTGGCTGCTGTTGTACCTATTCACAAATCGGGACCACGAGAAATTGCTTCAAATTATCGTCCTATATCGTTAACAGCCGTTTGCTGCAAAATTTTAGAGCATGTCTTATACTCATCAATAATGAAGCACTTAGAAGCCAATTCCTTGTTAAATGAACGCCAACATGGCTTTCGCAAGGGCCATTCCTGTGTGACCCAGTTAATTGAATTTACTCATGAGGTAGCATGCGCGCTGGACAGCCGAACCAGTATTGACTGCATTTTTTTTGGATTTCAGAAAAGCGTTCGATTTGGTCCCCCATAATTTATTATTGCAGAAAATGACCCAATACAAAATTAACCCGAAAGTTATTAACTGGATCGCAGAATACTTAAATTCCAGGCAGCAGTACGTCGTCGTGAACGGTGAACAGTCATCCACTACCAATGTGACGTCCGGGGTCCCTCAGGGGTCAGTACTGGGCCCATTATTGTTTTTAATGTATATTAATGACATCACCCTGGGCGTACAATCGTCGATGAGAATGTTTGCAGATGACTGCATCGTTTATAGAGCAATAAACTGCGAAAGTGATCGCGGCGCAGTTCAAGACGACTTGGACAAGATAAATACATGGTGTAAAAAATGGCAAATGCAACTTAATTTGGAGAAGACAATGTGTATGACGTTCTCTAGAAAGAAGGATGAAGCTTCGCCTTCGTATACTGTAAACAAGAAGGTTTTAAAAATAGTTTCTGAGTACAGGTATTTGGGCGTATTTTTCACGCCAACTCTGTGTTGGCACCATCATGTTGATTATGCGATAGCTAAGGCTTGTAGATCCCTGTGGTTCCTGCGGCGAAACACGCGTGAGTTTCCCCAGTCCACGCGGGAATTACTATATAAATCATGCGTGCGGTCGATACTTGATTACGCGAGTAGCGTATGGGACCCGCCCACTGCCCTCGATAAAAATAAATTGGAAAAAGTGCAAAACATGGGCGCCCGTTATGTCCTGGGAAACATTGTTAAGAGCCACAACTTCAGCATGACGCGCTGCAAGCAAACTTTAGGATGGGAACAGTTGGTCACACGCCGGGCTAAGCAGCGTTTGAAGCTTTTCCATGATATATACTTATCTCGAACTTGTATTCCTCGTGACAGTTACATTTTTCCACCTCATTACGTGTCTGGACGAGTCGATCACATCTACAAAGTGCGGGAGTACCGGTGTAAGACAGCAGCATTCAGTAATTCTTTTTTCCCCAAAACGGTTTCCCAGTGGAATCGATTGCCTTCAGCGATCGTTGTCGCTGTTGGTGGTGATTCATTTTTTTTCCTTTGTTAGAGTCAAGTGAGTTGTTCAGTTGATGATGGGTGTTTTTTGTGCGGTATACATATTGTATTTGTTTTCGTCTTACTGTATGTTACCCGCTGGAATTTTTCGTACATTTTTGTCAATCTTCGTTACGTTGTGTATTGAGTGTACTTCCTACTAGCTGGTTAGGCTGTACTGTACTTACTGCAAATTGAGCTTGTGTTCTGTCTTGTAATCATGTAGTATTCCCCCCCCCCCCCCCCCTGTAATGCCTTATGGCGCTGTGGGTATCAAATAAACAAACAAAATAAACAAACTCCTTTTGGAGGTCTTGCGATGCGAACACCGTAATGGGTGTACGAATGACAACTAACACGCCACCAGAGTTTTCATTTCTCAATCTGGTTTGCTTTTTAGATTTACATTGTCCTCGATTCGAAACAGCTCACGCTAATTTTGTACGAACTCCTCTCGATCTGTTGAATGTTAGAATTCCTACCTTTCTATTTATGTCCTGCAGTGGACATATATATCGGCTGCTGCTGCTGCTGATGATGATGATAAAGAACCAGAAGAAAAGGAATCGAGGGGCCCGATTTTTATAAATCATATGACACCAAGGACCACCAAAGTTGTCCTCAATTGGTGTCTATGTTTGTTGGCTTCTTATGATATGATTGTATCTATAAAGGTAGGAAGGTAGGCTACTTGCAATGGAGGCGAATGCTTGTTGACCGAGATTCAGATGGTGTTTAGTACCTATCTTAAGACTGTATAAAACAACAGAAACCTTTGGGGACGAATTAAAAGAATGAATAATAGCATCCTCACGAAGAGAGCTTTCCCATAAGGCCAAATAAATTTTAAACATGTTTGGCCAGGGGTTTATTTGTGCGTTTTATCATCCAAGCTCCTCACCTGCCCCTTTTCTTTGTCCTAAAGTGTAACGTAAAAGGCGCAAAGCGTCATTTTTATTTGGGCACGGATTGTTCGGTGGCAATGCGAAAGTGGCTAGAGTCAAAATGCCACGACCCGTCTCTCATGTTGTACAAATGAAAGCTATCACTGCTCTTTAGTTATAATGTGTCGAAACCTGATAACTAGAATTTTGAGCGCATCGCTTGTCTACCTCATAACGGTAAAAAATAATTGAGACCTCCTGGTTTATAGCTTGGACGCTGGAGCGACCACCCCACAAATGCGTTTGTCCCGGGTCGGATCCCCGGATCAGGACGAATTTCTGCTTAAGTACGAAGCTTTCCGGCTCGGAAATTAGTAAGCGTTTCCTTAGTAATTTAACTTTCAGCCTGCTTCCTCAATCATAGCAAATTGCCTCGGGAGTGATCTGCCCGACCCATCTGTGAACACGCGTGCTAGTGGTCCGAAAGCTGTTTGCATTCACCGCAGCTCTCAGAAGGGTCTCCGTTTCAATAAATGGCTCGCTAGGAAGATCCTACGTGACGAAATCAAACGATATATATATAAATTTATTCCACCATCGCCAAAGTAGTTTGACTTCGCTCATTCGCCCGATCGGCCACCATCCACGCGCTTCGTGTCGTTCGGTGCGAAGAGCAAGTCACTCTTCGCGAGGATGATGCCCGTGGCTGCAGCCAGGATGGTCTTCTCTGTGACATTGTTGCCCAGACTGCGAAGCAGGGATGCCTGCGAGGGAAAGTTGCTTGCTGAAGCCGCAACTCAGCCTAATTTCAAACCATTTCGAAGAACCTAATGAGCTGTCTTTCACAATCATTATGGATGTTTCTAGCGGATTTTTTTTTAACTATGGGCGCTACTATAACTAATTCTCGCTGCTTTCGAGAACTTCGTTGCATCTCTGCGAACTTCATAACATGCCTATTAACTGACTGCACTGTCGCCAGGTAATGTGCAGTAGAGAAACTTCGCTTCTTCTCAAGAAGTGTATACTGTCTGAGCGGGACGCATGTAACACATGCTAAGCACGGTGAAGCGTGCGCACAGTGCCATGCTGTGAAGTTTGACATGAAACGTCTGCTATAGTGCATACGTACCGGGTCGAAGTCCTCCGTCTTGTGTTCAGCGAACACCGAGTTGGGCGTAGTTGATCGAAATGTGGGCTGCAAGCGTGTGTCGTTCCACACACAGCGAATCAGCGAGTACTCTTCAAGGCAGCTGATAAGCTGTAATTAATAAGTGATTAGCAAAATTAATACCTCGTAAAGATTGTTTTTAACAGCAGCGAAGAAAGCATTGTCCTGCTCGGTTGCTCCAAAACAGAAGTACCACTTTGAACGTATTCGATTACAAACAGCTAACTCGCAGCAGTAGTTCAAGGATCTAAGGCCTAATTCAGGTACATTTTTTTAATGGTAAGAGCTGCAAGTTATTGGCCGGCTGTTTTAGTTAATAATAGGTTTACGATAACGATTGGCTCCCGTCTGTTCTTACGAACAGCTTTAACTTCAGAGCACATTTGGGAACATGGGACTTGTTTCGGTGCGACTACACACACCGAATGCCTAATAATTTAGTAATGACGGTATCCGCCTAAGAACTGCAGCAAGCTCGACACTACAGAGCTATTGGCTACAAACGTCGTAAGTTCGAGTAACAATTACTAGAGGTCCCTTATGCTACAACAAAGACGACTTCAAGGCGGGAGCCCGAGCGCCGCTAACTCAATGATACGTCCTTATTTCACAAAACTTATCATCCTTTATTCACCAAACTCGGACCGTGACTCAGCACTTTTCTGGCCGAGTCATCATCACTCTGAAACCACAAGGTCATTTTTGCAAGTCATCATGTTTTTTTTGCAATTCACCCTTCCTATGATTCACCAATCTCGAACCGTGACGCTGCACTTTTTGTTGCTGAGTCACTCACACTTCGACCCTCAAATCTCTCATATATTTTTGCAAGTCATTCCCCCAGTTCTTAACCCCTTGATTCTCTCTGATTTCACGCTTGATTCACTCTTGATTCACCATATCACTTCTTGGTTCACCTTCGTTCACTCTTAATTCACTCTCGCTTACCCTTCAGTATATTAGCTCACTCTCTCATCACTTCCTTTCGTTAGACTTTGGTACATCTCAGCCTGGAAAAATGCGATCAAAACTTGGAGTACGCTTAAGCTTCGCCCTTAAGAGTGGAACGCGATAGCATTATTGGACGCCGTTCACGCCGACACCGACACCGTATTTTCTGCGACATGGGGACCAATCAAAACGAATAAGCAGGCGAAGTCCCAATTTGACCGGCCTTAGGGAGCCTACATGCAAGCGCTTTTTTAACGGCGCTTGCATGTAGGCTCCCTAACCTGCCTAGGATGCGAGCGCCATGTGGATATCATTTTAGCAAGTAAAGCACCCGAACGCGCGTCTGCATAGTTCTGGTAGAAATGCCCGAAAAGAGGTTTGTGTTCGAGTTTCCTCGTAGCAGAATTAGGTTTTCTCGTACATTTAAATTGCAATCCGACACCGAATGGTAAACAATCCGACGGCGAATACGACGCCGAATTGTAAAGTCGTATTTTACCGTTTTTCTGTCGGATTTCACTGTGAGAAATTCAATTTTTGTTCACCAAAACCTTGCACCACGTGGAGGACCTGCGCGGTCGGGGTGGTTGGGGATGATTTTCTCTGCCACCCGCCGACATCGCACGCCGACGACGTTTGCCGACACCGGGTTTTCTGCGACAAACGCTATCGCGTTAAAACTCCTAGTACGTCAGCGCGCGCCCCGACAGTGACCGGACGTCCTCATCAATGGGCTTGGTGGATGCCTGACCTAAACGCCACCTCGAGCCGCGACAACTCCTAGCCCCCAACTAAATCCCTTTAATTCACCATCAGCATCATCATCATATTAATGTCCATTCCGAGACGAAGCCCTCTCCCTGCGATCTCCAATTACCCCTGTCTTGCGCTAGCTGATCCCAACTTGCGCCTGCAAATTTCCTAACTTCATCACCTCACCTAGTTTTCGCCCCCACCTTTCACTTCATCACCCCACCTAGCGAGTGCGCTTCCCCTCTCTTCGTATCCATTCTAGAACACGAATGGTCTACCGGTTATCCATCCTCACTATCATTCACCCCATAATTCGCCTCATTCACCCATCTGTATACCCATTATAACTTCAGTTCACTTGCTTTATCATTCTTCCACCTTTAATCGCGGTTTTGTGTGCGTTATCGCCTCTTATCCTGAATGAAGGTAGTACAATCCTACGCCCCAACCTCCAGTCACGACGATGAAGAAATAGAAGTTTTCTGAAGATGTTGAATTAGCAATGAGAGAGGTAAAAACGCAGTATACTGTAGTCGTGGGAGACTTCAATGCAAAAGTGGGGGAAAAGCAGGCTGGTAAGCAAGCAATTGGCAACTACGGCATCGGTTCTAGGAACACTACAGGAGAGATGTTGGTAGAATTCGCGGAAAGGAATAGGCTCCGAATAATGAATACCTTCTTCAGGAAGCGCAACAACAGGAAGTGGACCTAGAAAAGCCCTAATGGAGAAAACGAAGAGTGAAATAGATTTCATACTCTCTGCCGATCCCAGCATAGTGCAGGATGTAGAAGTGTTAGGTAGGGTAAAGTACAGTGACCATATGTTAGTAAGGTCTAGTATTTCCCTCAATTTGAAAAGAGAAAGAATAAAATTAGTCAAGAAGAAACAGGCCAACCTAGACGCAGTAAGGGTAAAAGCAGACAAATTCAGGCTGGTGCTCGCAAACAAATATGCAGCTTTATAACAGGAAGACTGAAGACAACATGAAACCGCAACTAGGCTGATCTCAGAAGCAGTAATTGAAGTAGGCACCAAGTGAACCAGTAGGTAAGCTCTCCCAAGTAACACAGGACCTAATAAAGAAACGGCAAAACATGAAAGTGTCAAACTCGAGAGGTCAGGTAGAATTCGCTGAACTGTCGAAATTGATCAATAAAAAGAAAGAAAGTAAGGGATATCTGAAATTATAACGTGGGAAAGATTGAGGAAGCAGTAAAATATGGACGCAGCATAAAATCAGTGATAAGAAAGCTTGGCATAGTACAAGGCAAAATGTATACACCGAAAGATAAGCAGGGTAATATTATCAGCAATTTCAATTACATAGTAAAAGTAGCGGAAGAATACTATACTGACCTGTACAGTGACCAGAGAAGCCAAGCTACTTACATTCGAAGTAGTAATGAACAGGATACAGAGGCTCCTTCTATAACAAGCGATGAAGTTAGAAGGGCCTTACAAGACACTGACCAGGGGAAAAGCTGCTGGAGAAGATGGAATAACAGTCAATTTAATCAAAGATGGAGGAGATATGCTTGAAAAGCTTGCGGCCCTTTATACGACTTCAAGTGTACCAGAAAGCTGGAAGAACGCCAATATTATACTCATCCATAAGAAGGGAGACGTTAAAGATTTGAAGAATCATAGACCCATTAGCTTGCTCTTAATATTGTGTAAAATATTCACCAAGATAATTTCCAATAGAATCAGGGCAACACTTAACTTCAGCCAACCAAGAGAAGAGGCTGGCTTCACGAAGGGATATTCTACGATGGATCATATCCATGTCATCAATCATGTAATCGAGAAATCTGCGGAGTACAATCAACCTCTCTATATGGCTTTCATAGATTATGAAAAAGCATTCGATTCAGTAGAGATACCAGAAGTCATCGAGGCATTGTGTAATCAAGGAGTACAGTAGGCATACGTGAATATCTTGGCAAATATCTACAAGGATTGCACAGCAACATTGGCTCTCCACAAGAAAAGTGGAAAGATACCTATCAAGAAAGGGGTCAGGCAAGGAGACACAATCTCTCCAATGCTATTCACTGCATGCTTATAAGAAGTATTCAAGCTCTTAGACTGGTAAGGATTAGGAGTGAGGATCAACGGCGAATACCTGAGCAACCCCCGATTTGCAGATGACATGGTTCTATTCAACAAAAACGGGCACGAATTACCGCAAATGATTGAGGAACTTAACGGAGAAAGTGTAAGAGTGGGGTTGAAGATTAATATGCAGAAGATAAAAATAATGTTCAATAGCCTGGCAAGGGAACAAGAACTCAGGATCGCCAGTCAGCCTCTAGAGTCTGTAAAGGAGTAGGTTTATCTAGGTCAATTACTCCCAGGGAACCCTGATCATGAGAAATAAATTTACGGGAGAATAAAATTGGGTTGGAGTGCATACAGCAGGAATGGCCAAATCATGAATGGGAGCTTACCACTGTCATTGAAAAGAAAAGTGCACAGTCATTGCATTCTACCGGTGCTAACATATGGGGCAGAAACTTGGAGCTTAACAAAGAAGCTCGAGAACAAGTTAACGATCGCAAAGACCGATGGAACGGAAAATGTTAGGCCTAACGTTAAAGCGGTCTGGATCAGAGAACAAACGGGGATAGCCGATATTCTAGTTGACATTAAGCGGAAAAAATGGAGCTGGGCAGGCCATGTAATGCGTAGAATGGATAACTGGCGGACCATTAGAGTTACAGAATAGATACCAAGAGAAAGAAAGCGCAAGTCGAGGACGGCAGGAAACTGGTGGGTGATGAAGTTAGGATATTTGCAGGCGCAAGTTCGAATCATCTAGCGCAAGACAGGGGTAAGTAGAGATCACAGGGAGATGCCTTCGTCCTGCAGTGGACATGAGTAGGCTAATGATGATGATGATGATGATGATGATGATGATGATGATCCTAAGAGGACCATTTCGTGTCGACGACGCGGTTTTGAAACGGCCTTGAAACGGTGACATGAGGCATATAAAGGCTTTCGCCTCAATAAGTGTGGTTACCAGCCACTCCTGAGCAAGAAGTCGCGAGTTCACCTCCGGCAGCTGCGGCCGCATACCGATGAAGGCGGTATGAAATACGCTTGTCCACCACGCATTTGACGTTTGAAGTACGAGCGGAAGCGTCACGTGACAAAAAGCTCCAAAAATTTAGGAACCATTCCACAGTGTGAAGGTGCGTGACCAGCGAAGCTGTCTGACATCACACAGGGTTAGGCAAGGGTATATGCACTTATTTACATCATTTGGTAGCGGCAGTGACGATAGCTTTGTGATTACAGTGATATACAGTGATTACTTCGGTTACAACCTTAGACAGAATCTTGGTGAGAGTTAAATCGATACACGATTGTTGTTCAGTAGTTGAGTGACTTGGCTTGGTGTGGCACTTCAAACTAAACTCTTCTAGCACAGACTGAGTGCCACAATTTCTTGTCCGGTTTTGAAATGTCTACATTGAAGTTTGCAACGATGATAACAGGGGTAGTGTCACCCCGATAAACCCGTACAAATTGCGTGATCATGAACTTCTCAATATCACACTTAGGTGTGCTTGGAGATATATAAACAGTGGATATCACAAATTCGTGCTTCGTTTGTACAGCACAGACATCCCCACAGTCGGTGGCATTGTCCTCTTGCGAGTCAAGGTGCATGGCTGTACATACATTTCGTCCTTTGCGTATATTAAAATGCCTCCTGCTGGTGAGGTCATTTGCTGTTCACAAACGGTTCCAGTATACCCATCAACTTGAAACATTACATCTTGATCGATTTAATTTGTTTATTATTATTATTATTATTATTATTATTATTATTATTATTATTATTATTATTATTATTATTATTATTATTATTATTATTATTATTATTATTATTATTATTATTAGATAAGGCTCCAAGGCAACCAGGAGGTAAGCTCTCCCAAGTAACAAAGGACCTAATAAAGAAGCGACAAAACATTAAAGTATCAAACTCAAGAGATCAGATAGAATTTGCTGACTGTCAAAACTGATCAACAAGAAGAAAGTAAGGGATATTCGAAATGATAACGTGCAAAAGATTGAGGAAGCAGTAAACTATGGGCGCAGCATGAAATCAGTCAGAAGAAAACTTGGCATAGGACAAGGCAAGATGTATGCACTGAAAGATAAGCAGGGTAAGATCATCAGCAATTTCGATGACATACTAAAAACAGCGGAAGAATTCTTGACTGACCTGTACAGTGCCCAGAGCAGCCAAGATACTTTCATTCAAAGAAGTGATGAACAGGATACAGAGGCTCCTTCTATAACTAGCGATGAAGTTAGAAGGGCCTTGCAATACATGACCAAGGAAAAAGTGGCTGAAGAAGATGGAATAACAGTCGATTTAATCAAATATGGAGGAGATATCATGCTTGAAAAGCTTGCGGCCCTTTATACGCAATGCCTCACGACTTCAAGTGCGCCAGAAAGCTGTAAGAACGCCAACATTATACTAATCCATAAGAAGGGAGACATTGAAGAATTATAGACCCATTAGCTTGCTTTCTGTATTGTATAAAATATTCGCCAAGATAATTTCCAATAGAATCAGGGCAACACTTGACTTCAGTCAACCTAGAGAATAGGCTGGAGGAAGGGATATTCTAAGATGGATCATATCCATGTCATCAGATAGTCGAGACATCAGCGGAGTACGATCAGCCTTTCTAACTGGCTTTCATAGATAATGAAAAAGGCATTTGATTCAGTAGAGATACCAGCAGTCATAGATGCATTGCGTAATCAAGGAGTACAGCAGGCATACGTGAACATCTTGGCATATGTCTACAAGGATTCCACAGGCCAACGCTTTAGCAAGCTACGCCAAGAATACGTAGGTATGTGGCGCTCTTCAAAGAACCTCTCGCCACCTATAGGGTCACAAAATATGGGCCAGTGTGTGCGCGCCAAAGCGAGGGCGGCACGATTCTCGGCGTTTGCAGACGCCGGCGCGCCGTGCTTCTCATCTCGGAGCCCACGCGCGTACTTCTCGGCAATGCCACTAAGATGTCGCGGCGCTCGTAGAAAGTAATTCGAGAGAAGAGCCCGGCTGCCGCACGTCGCGTTTTTCTGCGTTCGCACGCACCGGCGCGCCACGCATTGCGGAGGCTACGCGCAGGCTTTGCGGCGGAGGCGCTAGGAGGCGCCGTTTGTTCTTAGGAAAGCGCGCGAGAGGAGTGTAGCTCCAGTACACACCCATATACATAACTCGCTTCGAAGGTGGCAATACATTGTGTCACTCTATTGATTCAAATCTAACGCATTACCGCCGACAGTCACCGTGAGATTTGTTATGCCGTAATTTTTTTTATTTTCTTTATTTTGATAAACAACCACTTACTACAACTTCTTACCTTCGCAACTGCCGAGATGGCCGGGAGGCCTCCGCTGCCGCCGAAAGCACCCACGAGCGCGGAAGGTGTGGCGGACTTGGTGATTATGGTGGGTACCATAGACGTCATGGGTCGCTTGCCGGGGCCCAACTGGTTCGCTGGCGATGGGTCCAGGTTGAACTGCTTTCCAGACTTAGCGAAAGCGTTCATGTAATTATTGAGGAGCAGTCCGGAGGTGGTCTGGAAGCCGCTCCCGAACCTGTATTATGCCGAAAGTCGAATTGTGACAACGATAAAAACTGCTTCACATTCCATGGCTCTCATATTCGCCGGCCGTAAATAATAACCTATAATAATTTCATCAAACGTGGAACAATAAAAACATAATGAAGTTAGATTTGTAAACGACATTATGAAAAAATGATAGTATTATGATAATATGATATTAAAGTTGTTATTTTGATATTCTGAATGATTTTATTAAGTGTGATGTGCAAATACATAACATGAGGTGTTATGGAATTCTCAGTTCACCTTATGCATTCTAAGTAAATGTTTGAATGTTTAGAGCACAACTGTATCACCTCATTTGGATGTAAATATCTGATACTTAGTATTCAGACGCCAGTGCGAAAAAGTGTTACAAATGCGCCACTTTATCATAGTGCGGATGAACTGCAGCTTACTGTTACTGTCCAAACTTATTCGAGTGGGCGTAAGACAACATATATGGGTGTAAGACAATATATTTAGAAAACAAAGGTATTGTTATTTCGCGTCGTTATGGATAGTCCTTAATCCTAGCATCTCTGTATGGTGCTATCAGAAGGGCCGCATAGTCTCCGTAATTTATGAATTGAACGAAATATGAAGGAAAGTATGCCACACGCGCTGACAGCACATGTAGCTGGTAGAGGGATTTCAAGATTGTTTCGCGTCCCGCACTTCGTCTTTCGCGTCGTAATTGGCACTGCCACCGCTCCATATTTTAACGCGATAGCATAAAGGGCCCCGTGTCGCAGAAAATCCGGCGTCAGCGTCAGCGCCGGAGTCCGCGGCCGAGAAAATCATCCCCAACCACGCAGGCCCTCTGAATATATTTAGGTGCATGTATATACCACGCCTTTGAGAATGACAATCCACAAACAAATGTCGTAAAACAATACACCCACAGCGCATGCCTTTTATGTTAAATCTTCTGAAATATTAAAAGTACGAAACAAAAACGGAAACCTAAAAAAATTACATCTTCCGGTAGGGGAACCCTGAGTAGTATACGAAGCAGCCATGGGGTCGACTCAAGTTCCCATTAGTTTTCAGATCGGCCTGTCGCCGCTGCCGTTTCGTGGCAGCGGCTCGAGCCCTCTTCTCCGCGGCGCTGTCCACGGCGCTGACTCTGGCGTTGACGCTGAGACGTTGACGTTGAGGAGAATAGGAGGACGAAGTGAATGATGATGAGTGGGCGAAGCACCGGGGGATCATTCGGGCAAAACGCCGGAAGCGTTCTCCGGAAGCCGGAAGCTGGCTTCCGAAACTGGAACCGGAAGTGGAACCGGAAGCGGAAGTGGAACCGGAAGCGGAAGTGGAAACGGAAGCGGAACCGGAAGTAGAAGCCGGCTTGCGGTTCCGGCTTCCGGAAGCCGGAGCTTGGCGTACATATACTATACATATACATACAAGGAGAGGAGGGGGAGGAGGATGCGCATGCGCAGTGCGAGTGTGTACGCCGCACGGCGGATGGATGGATGGAGGGAGGGAGGGAGGGAGGGAGGGACATAGCCCCGACCATAAGCTGCTTCGCATCTAAAATTATGTAATTTTTTGGCGCGGATGCGCACTGTCTCCGGCATTGCCCAACGGCCCCGCAAGAGGCCGCGTTTCTACCAGGAAGCTCGCCTTCCTGTATAGCGTTCGCCGCCAGTTTTCCCGGTAACCATTACGTTGCATAAGGTGCAGTTGTCGGGAAGTGTGAGAAGCAGTCAGGGATCTTTGAATGCTATCGCGTTTTGTTCAAAGAGAAGCATGTAGTATCATTAAAGAGCACTGCACGAGTTCAGCTCTACCTTCAATTCTCTTAGATTAAAGATGTTCGTGCGACCAGCTGGCCGTGCAAAATGTCCGCACGAAAAGCACAAGCAAAATACAGTAAAGGCCAAACTACACGTACGCGTGCCGACGCGCGAAAGCTCGCGCCCCGTGCCTAGTGGGTAACGGCGGTTTGAACCTAAATAAATTATGCAATTTTTTTCTGTTTGATTGGTCTATGTAAATTGCCACCCCACCAGGCATTATCACAATAAAAACAGCAATGATTAAAATGCTAATCGCATCGAACAGAAAAATACTAGTCACTTTACCGCATGCTTATTAAATGCGAAGCATTTCTTGGCCAACATTTACGACTTTGACCGTATCTATCTATCTAGTCGCCTACGACTTTGTGCTCTCATGGCCGTTGCGTTAACTTGGTATGTACCGAAATTGGCATACTATGACAAGAGTATACGACGAACATGAATTATATGCCATGACATGAATATCATGACGTGCGTGTCATGTAGGTCATGAAGAAGCCGCCTGCGTCTTGGTGTGCTCATGGTCGTTTCGTTAACTTGGTAGGTACCAAAATTCATATATTATGACAGGAGTGTATGACGAACATAAGTGATAGGTCATGACAAATATGTCATGACATGCGTGTCATGTAGGCCATGACAATGACCCAGCGAAAAAGTTTAACACTCAAAAACCACTCAAATGGGTGCGGACGTGGGTACTAAGTGAATGAAACATTACAGGATGCTGATAGAAGTAATATTCATGAGCATGTCTCAGCAAAAATGACAATGACTCAGCGAAAAAATATTAACACTCAAAAGCCACTGAAATGGGTTCGGACGTGGGTACTAAGTGAAGGAAACACTACAGGATGCTGGTAGAAGTAATAGTCATGTGCATGACTCAGCAAAAATGACAATGACTCAGCGAAAACGATTAACCCTGGTACAAGTAATAGTCATGAGCATGACTCAGCAAAAATGACAATGACTCAGCGAAAACAATTACCACTCAAAAACCACTCAAATGGGGTCTGAAATGGGTACTAAGTGAAGGAGACACTAAAGGATAATGGTGGTACCATTATTCATTGTATAAGTACATGCAAAATAGCCGCGCGACTGGCCACTGAGGGCACGTTGCGTGTATTCGCGGGCTCCTTTCACGCTCGAAAATACACTTTTATTAGCACGTACTGAGCAACAGAAAGCTGTATCGGGAGTTTTTCATGTTGCTCTACAATTTTCTCATTGACGATTTTCATCTAATTATAATATTTTAGAAGTTAATTAATTAAGACTAATTATATAATTAGGTACAATGCTAAACATTATCCGAATATTTCCAAGCGACGGCAAACAACATTACCTTGGTCCTGTGCAGCTACGTGGCGTTCGCAGTATTCTTAATGTTTGGCTAAATGTACGTGGGACTCCCCCCGTACGGGCAGAAATAAGTTAGAAAAGAACTAAACGGTTGAGACAGCAAAATCTTCTTGGCAGAGCATGATGTCGATCTTTCCCGTTCGCTTTCCGTAAGGAAAGTCCACAGAGGTCGACCCATACACCCAAAACTGAGTTTCGGATACGAAAGAAAGGTAAGCAGACAGCGTTCAGGCGCGCGTGTCGACTTCTAAACTTGCGCAGCGATTGTCCTGTTGCGGCAAATAAACAAAACTTCGCGGAACTTGATGGGTGATGTATGTTTTATTTCTCACGCACATAAATGAGCCGCATTCCGGTGCTCGTTATTGCTAAAAGAGAAAGCCGCATATTATTATTGCGCACAGAAGCAGTGCTGCTACGCGTCAATGCCTCACTTCATTTTTTTTTTCTTTTTTTTTTTGCGTTCTTTCGCGCAATGTGTGGGTGCTTGAACTGCTATAATAGTGTGATGATCACACTCAGCTACACGAGATGCATGTTCAGTCGTTCCTAACAGAGCGATGTCGTACATCGATACGCAAATTATTGTGTGTTCTGTATAGACTGGGAGGGTAGAAATTAATTAAACGCGTGTAACTGTCTGCTCCCGCGATATGAAAGGTAATACTACTATCTCGTTCACACTGCACTGACCCACTAATTTGTTATGTTGCTGAGTGCGTCCCTTGTCAGTGTGAAGTAAATGCTGCTCATACTTCCTTCGTCTGAGAGCCTTACGTAAACACGCAGTAGCTTCTCAGCTACTGCGTGCCAGCGTCCAAAACATTAAAAAATAACTTTATAGTATTTATGTCAATCGTGTTAAGCTAAGAGCTCACAACGATCGAGATGAGAAAGCAGGGTAATAATGCAACAGAATTAATGTACTGCGGTAGAGTGCAGCAAAACTGTGATACTTGCCTTTAACAAAAAAAAAGTATGCCGTCAGGGTAGCAGTATAGCGCTCTAGATGTCGTCTAGTACTTTTCATACAATGTCTCAAGCTCCCCCTAAAAAACACATGTTTAAGCACATCTCGCAGAAAAGCGTTGGAGCAACTGCCCGACAGGCATTGAAAATGAAGTGAAGCCGTCGACGCGGCAGCTCAGTTAAAGCAGACGGCGCCACAGGGCGCTCTCGCTAAATTATCTCAGTGCTATATTTCTATCATTTGATTTGTGACAGCATTAAAGAAGATACACTTATCGGCAATCAGAGATGACAAGACGGCTGCAGCGCGTTCGGAACCACCCTTCGCAGGCAACTCACAACCGCAAACCTGCTGTGGGCCACTGCCGCCCGCACTGCTTCCACAGTCCCCTCACCATTATCGTCATCATCACCACACCAAAAACGTAGCGGCCGCACAGGCGCTCGAAGTTCTGGTCTACACCAAAACGAAAGAGCGCGTAGCAAGTATCTATCAAAACGGACAAAGTATAGTTCAAAAGAAAAGACCGATAATCGTATATTAGAGACGAGTGTTGAAGCTGCTCTCGTGCAGGACCACAAAACAGTCGCAAGCACATGCTCTCCATTCTGCTTTTTATGAATTTGACATTGTCATAGCCATAGAAACTCACATTCCGTTTAGTCCGGACGTGACAGACACAGCGTCGCCTGTGGGTGCCACAATTGTCAGCTGCGCGCCTCCCAAGTCCTCGTGGGGGGCGTACTTGATGCCGTAATCGTTTGCCGATGTCAGGGGCTTCTCCTCGTCGTAATATTCCTGTGCGAATCTAATTCCTTCTTTCACCATGTCGACCTGCCTCTGTAATGCAGATACAAATTAGCCCTCTTTTTCACTAGTTGGTGGGTAGACGGTTCACTTGAGCGGTACGTACCCGCCGTGGTTGCTTAGTGGCTATGGTGTTGGGCTGCTAAGCACGAGGTCGCGGGATCGAATCCCGGCCACGGAGGCCGCATTTCGATGGGGAAAAATGCGAAAACACCGTGTACTTAGATTTAGGTGCACGTTAAATAACCACAGGTGGTCCAAATTATTCTGGAGTCTCCCACTACGGCGTGCCTCATAGTCAAATCGTGGTTTTCGCACGTAAAACCCCATAATTTAATTTTTTTCACTTGACCGGAAAAGTATATTTAGTAATCTTGAAGAAACAAAACGTAGTGGTCTTGGAGCCTCTTCGTTAGTGGTTGTGCGTGCGTGCGTGCGTGCGTGCGTGCGTGCGTGCGTGCGTGCGTGCGTGCGTGCGTGCGTGCGTGCGTGCGTGCGTGCGTGCGTGCGTGTGTGTGTGCGCGCGTGTGCGTATGTGCGTGCGTGCAAAGTATTCGAACTATACTCACCTCTTTCATTTCCTTAGTGTCACCAAGCTCCGGCCTCTTAGCTAAGGCAAATTTCAGGGCCTCCGCGAATCTGTATGAAAAAAAAAAACGGGAAGTGAGGGACAATATCTCAATCCAAATACGTTTCCAGAACAAACTGAAACAGAACGAAATCCACACGTGTTCTTTTTAAGAGGCCTATTCACCTATATTCAAAGGTACATTCAATTTACGTAGCCTAAATGCACGTTTCAAGGGCTGCGGTCCTAATGGCTTTATCGATCCATACGTCACATACTTTGGCGAGGAGTGGTGTTTATTTTCTTCTGACAGTTGGCTCTATTCCACACATCAGAAGGGTTATTACAGAAAAGCAGGGCATGTATGGTAATAACATGGTGTATTTCAGTATAGTCACCCCATCGTCTAACTGATAAAATAATTTACTCATTTTTTCTTACCGCACATCTATATTGGAACGGCGGAAGGTGCCCGAGGCATCTGGACACAGAGTCCATATTTGGAGTCACTCGAGAAGAGTATCCGCTCCCAGTCTATACCACAGAATACATTTGCCTTCTACACTGTACGTTTCCCACAAGCCTGTTTCAAGACCTTCCTAGGGAACTACGTTGATAATCGGTCTAATTTGTCGCACTATTTGAAGATGTATAGCTCAATAAACGTGCTAGAGAGTATCAGTGCTCTCGCTAAAATGCACATTACTTAAAGACTCACCCGCCTTAGCTTAGCCATCGTACCACGTGTCCCATAAAGCCGGGTAGGGCGACTCATGGCACAATACTACAAATAAATCATGTGGTTTAATACCCTTAAGCTACCCAGTGGTCCCCGATGGGCAGACAAGGCTAGGAATGTTGACAGTGCCTCTTTGTGTTTCCGTCAATCGCCGAAAGCGGCCGCTGCGGCCGAACATCGAATCCGCACTCATGCTCAGCAGTCACAACACCACAGCCACTGCGCATCCAGGATATGACAGCGCGCACCATGAATTAACCGTCTTCAAGCCGTTGAGTCAAGACCAGCCACCTAGTTTATTGCTGGAGCTGGACTGGTCATGGTCAATGGCGTGTGGGAAACGGCTGAGGAACATCTAACAAGGTGACCGCTCGGTCGTGCGCCCAGTGTGTTCTCTTCGCGAGCAATGCGAACGTCAACTTCGTTGTCACCACTGTTGCCGTGGCGCTATACAGACCAAAAGCTTAATTATTGATAGTTTAAATTCCATAACGTACATCGCGTACGATAAGAGTACCTGATGTAAAACTGTCCACTTACTCGTGTATCCATGCAGAAGACATGGTGGGGTACACCTCCTTCCAACCACGGCTAAGGGACCGCTCGCTGCCATATAATGTCGAAGGGTAAGCGTGCGGCAATCAAAAACATACACTTGTAAACGTTTATAGAACAAATGTAAATGTTTAACAACCTCTATAAATGTACCATCACACGCTCATGGCGAAGCGCGCCCGCACTCACAGCAGCCTTCCGCGCTAACTGGCTCCGTTCCACGAATTGACTGGCTGCCAATTGGTGGAGCTACACCGAACTGCGTAGACCCTTTCTTTTTCTTGGTTCAGGCTTGTTAAGCTTCTTGAAAACATTATATAATGTCAAATAATTCGCTTCGGTGGCTCCTCCTACCATGCCCCAGTGTCTTTCACTCAATTATGTGTGACTGTTTTATCGCAGTCAAACTAATAATAATGTGCCCCTGGTGGCGTAAAATAAAACCCTGGACATTATGATGCTCCTGGACATTTCGCAGTGGAGTTAGCTATTGTTAAGAACGATAGTTGCAGATGATATAGACTTGCGTTATGATGATAATCGCCCGCACGCTAATGCTCCACGATCATGAATGACGACTAAACAGCAATACGTAAGTGTAAACTAAATAATCACTATTTCAAGTGTCTACTTTCACCAATTTTGATGAAATTCACTGATCAGTACTGAAGAAAATGAAAGAAATGTTCCCGTTCTTCAATTTCGCGCCCAAATCTCATCGCAGGAAGTTCAGCGTGACGGCGGCGTGGACTAGAAAGCACTTTCTCGTATTTGTGTCATTTTTACGCATGAAAAGCTGATGAAACTGACAAAATTTGTGACGTCACGACAAACTGGCACGGGGTATTCAGAGCAGTGGCGCCATCTGTCTTTTTGGCGTTCCCATTTTCTAGCTTGCCATACTTCCTTTCACATTAGGGTGGTGCCACTTTGGTATTGCGGGAATGCAATTTACTAATCCAACTTTACTTTTTAATCCCATTTAACGGCCGGCCGGGCCCTTGTCAGGTGCAGCGGGTGCGTGTGCTTTGACAGGAATTTCCACGATATACTCTCACGGAAATCGTTCTGAACCGACGAAGCTGTAATTTAGCTAGAGGCCTGGGAAGGGAGAAATACATGGGAAGGGAGAAAGTGTTTTTCTTGGCAATCTCAACGCCAAATTTCATGAAGCTTGGTGCATTTAGCAGAAAAACTTAATATCTAGTGACAGCCGAAACGTAATCTTCATCTAGGGAATCAATTTTAAAGAAAACCTATGGAAAATTGCAACATTGAAAACTATCAAGTTTACCACTCTTTCACTCTGCAATGAAAAATGGTTTCGCGATTCTGAAAACTGCATCTAATAGCACGTCTCAAGCGGACAGAACATACATATAATACATTAGTCCAAACTACACCACTAATATTTAAGTAAGACTTTTGCGAAATAAATTGTAAACATCGTAATAAATTCAATTAAGATATACAAAAATCAAACAGGTCCGCTTAGATGCTCTGACAAAGGCAGTTTACAGAGCTTTGATATCTGTTTCGGTGCTAGTTATAAATTCGTACACTACGTGCTTCTATATTATTTTTTCAAACTTATCAATTTCCGACAATATTTGTAAAATATTCCAAGCCCTAAATCGAAATTTCCTGTCGAACAAGCACTAGAATTCCACTTTGTCTGTCAAATGCAGCAAATCCCATTCAAATTGATGCAGCGCCTATTTTCAGAAAAGCATTTCTGCTTTTTACATGCATTTCTATAGGCGCAATAGGAGTTGACCACGAGCTGAAAATTCCTCTTAAGCAAATCAACTATAGTGCCGCGCAAGTGAAAACAATTAGGGGCAGCTTCACACTAATTGGTGCGAAGATTGGCCAAACAGCGAAGCTGATGGCCATGGCCCTTCCTATAGCTTTAACTTTGTTTTCCTTTGCTTAACTTGGTTTGGTATGACTTGTTCTTAGCCAAACGTCCCCGAGCCACTTTATAGTATGACCTAGCGTTGACGTGCGAGCGCGTTCGGCACGGGGAAGCCACGCTAGCGAAAGCGCAAAACTCTACCGTCGGGCGCGAGGCGTGGCCGACGTATCCGGCGATCGTCGGCGTGCCCCGGCTGCAGCCGGCGTCATGATGCGACACGCTGCATTTCGCGCCGGCTTCGTCACCCCGAATGGACCGCATCCGCGTCTCGTCGAGTAAAAGATATACTCGACGAGACGAGATGACGAGATGACGAGACATTGCCTAGCAACGCCTCGCACAACAGGTGCGAGGCGTTGCTAGGCAATGCGCGGTGACGTCATCGTCAGGCGCAGTTTTTTTTTGTTCGCACTACGCGGCCTAACCGCTGTTTATATGCATATCCGGACTGTTGCTCTTTCGCATCGAGGAACGCCGGTCCTCGCGAGACGGATATTGAAACTCACTTCATGTTTATCGAGTGCGCGACGATTGCTAGAACAACGCCGGCGCCTGGAATGGGAGCCGAGTGGATGTGCCAGTGAGACCCCATCTTGGAAGAGAGTGGATTCTGCCAGACGGGTTGGTATTCCGACAGGTCGCTTTTGGTGAGTGACCCGCCTGCAGAAAAAGTGCGACAACGGCTGAGAAACATTAGACAGTTTTAGTTAGCCTGCAAACTTCTTACCGTTTGCGCGTTACCGGCTTACCAGAGGCGTGCGTACAAGGCAGATGAACGATAATGATGATTTATTGGCATCCACTTCGAAACTGGCCCCTGACAAATAGTCACCTAACCTTCTTCAGCTAATCGGGCAATCTGTAGATGCGTATAAGTCTAAAAATTTGCCTATAACTCCTTAATCTTTTCTCTCTACCTTGAAGCACGTATATCTACGTTGTACGGTTGCCTGTGCCACAAACCAATCCGGTTCAATGAATATCTTCCCTGCTTTACTTTTCACCATTACTCTAAACGTCTGTTGCTTATATCGACTGCTGACCGGTTAATTCTTTTATCCTCGTTGAATCCCAACACTTCAGGAAAATGGACGCTAACTACGTGTCTCGCAGTGGGAATACCTTGGTATTCCGTTATTACGTGACGAGTTGTGTACGCATTTTTGCTGCAGCCGACACATGCCTCATTCTGTGGCGAATATGTGCTCCGGTATGCTTTTTTCCTCGGGCAACCACCTCGGGCCCTAAATAGCAAGGTACTGCTCTTTGTGCTATCGTCCAGATTTACAGATTTTCCTTTCTAATTCGTTTCGTGCCATACTTCTGATTCTCGGTGGTCTTCTCCGTGATCTTTTGGATCAAATAGATTGTTTCTGTTTGTATCGCTTAATTTAAGACTGCTAGTTGTCTAGTTGCACTTTTAGTTACCCTGTATTTGACAGCTAACGGTATTGAACGTTTTCTTCATTCCGTGCCCATGCCTTTGAGCTACAGATACACTTTAGTCGCCCATTTACCTATGTTTCTGAGCCTTTCTCCATAATTGATTTCCCTAAGCGCTTCTGGGATGTCATGAAAGGCCCAACCAATATTACCCTGCCCTGCCTATTTGTGGCTTTATCGTAGGGCCCCAAAGCCAACCAGCCAAGCGATATTTCGTTACCTTCCAGCCCCAAACATTTTTTTTTTCATTTTAACTACAGAATGGCATTTGCTAACGCTAGCACTGGCATGATTAATCCTTTCCGAATTCCTCGCAACACCTCATATTTATTGTAACCCGAAATTGCCCTATGTTTTATTATTCTTGCGCTCTGCTTCCGCTTCATCCTTGGTTTATCTTGGTGGATGTTTGAGTAGTTCTTTACTTCGTTTATGTATTAACCCAGGTACTCATATCGCTCGACCATGAAGACGACTCGCTGCTGAATCGATGACACGTTATTACTCATCTCTTCATTAAACATCATAATTCCCTATTTTTGTGCGAAAATTAAGACCTACATTTGTTGCTGCATTGCGACACATAGTCTCAAGTTTGTGTCATCTCTTGCACTGGCCGTTAGTAGCACTATGTCGTCAGCATGCATCGCCCAGAGACCTTCTGTTGCAGCCACTGCCCATTACAGCTTTAAGATAAAGCAAAACCTAATTCACTGTTTTCCAATTACCTACGCGGGGGCCGGGTGGGTGGCACCGACTAGTGGAACGGAGCTCAAGCAAACAAACACAGCCATTATCGCAATAACCCAGTGTACTCTGCTTTGCTGCTTGTGTAAATTTTCTGAACAAGCGCCATTGTTGCCTTTATAAATGTTTTCTTTTTCGTGGCAAGGCAACTGATCTAACATTAGAACGTGTCCATAGGGACCGTGGTAATAATGTATCATGCTAATTGTGCTCGAGTATCAAATGCGCTCTCTTGATTCCTGTTAAGCCATATTCGTATGCCGTTGGGCTCTTTATATTTGCTGCCTCCACTAAATCCTGTCATTCTGTGTATTAGATGCAACAATTTTTTTTTGCGATCCCTAGACGCTTAATGCAGCAAATATTTTTCTCATTCTATTTGCGCTCAATTATGAAATGCCCTCTCTTATTTCCTGTTTAGTTATATTTATATATCGTGGGGCCCTTGTATTTACAGCACATTTGAGTGTAAACATTCCTTGCAAAACATTTTCACAGAAAAAAAAAAACTTAGTTCCCTTCCACTCTGCGAAGAAGGACGACCAGCGAAGCTATTATGTGTGCTTCTAAAATGACGAAACTATATATGTTCACGACAATATATATACATATTGTATCGAAGGGAGACGCTAGCGCGTCCTGCTCTAGTCTGCCCAGAAGCTAGTGGGCGCCGCTGAGCCTTTATATTCTAGTACACTGTACCGCGGGACGGGTCTACTTTCCTGATGCTGAGCCGTTTTCTACTGCTGTTCTTGCTTAGCAAGCGGAGACAGCAACAAGCGCGCAAAGATCGGCGCCGAAGAAGCACGTGGGGGCGAAACATGTGCATGAATCGCAAGTTCGGCCTTCGGTGTTGTCCATGTCGCACATTTGAGCACCACCGAGACGCACAGCAGATCTTTCGATGTGCCACACGTGGAACGCATGTAAACAAATTAGCAGACGCTGCTGTTGCGCCAGCTTCAGCTTTGTAAAATGGCTGTATTTAGCGACGGCTTCTTAATTTTTGATTGGTCATTACTGAAGGGGCAGGGCTCCGTCACCGTGCTCGCGACGGAGACGTAGAGCACTGCTCTGCGTCGGCGGCGATTCGTTTTTGAGGGGAAAATAACGACTCGGAAACCCTCTCCCCTGCCGAAAAAAAATCACCGCATATCCACGAAGTGAATGATGATGAGTGGGCGAAGCACCGGGGATCATTCGGTTAACCGTGAATCCCCCGACGCCGGCAAGCGGACCCAGAGGCGGCGAGAGCGCGGGAAGTGGCGGCAAAACGCCGGAAGCGCTCTCTACCTGAGGTTGGTAGCGCCGATGCTCGGTTCAAGCGCGAGCTTCGTGAGCCTTCAGCTCCGTGTCCGCTTGCCGGCGTTGCCGTTTTGCTTCAGCTTCCCGCGCTCTAGACTCCGGGTCCGCTTGTTGCCTGCGTCGCCGTGCTGCAGCAGCTTTGCGAGCCCTCGACTCCGCTTGCAGTTGAGCCGCCACTCTCGCCTTATCCATAGCGGGCGCGCCGTTATTAGAAGCGACCGTTATCACCCATAGCTGAAGAGAGATAGAGAGCGCGCGTCGGGAACGAACGCCCTTGGGTGCGACTGTTTTCACAACAAATCCGTGCAGGGGCGGGGCCTCGCCTCGATTACGTAGCCTCGCCTCGATGACGTATCAACATTTTCTTTTTTTCTCTCTCTCTCTTTGTTTGGCGGCGCGGTCGGTGTGCGGCGCCTCAGTTCGAATCAGCTCATGCCGCGTGAGCGAGAAGTTGGCGCGCTTATCATATTCGCGGCGTCCGTTGTTTTGTTTCGCTTGTGAAAGCGCGAAATGCAACGATCAGCGAGCCTCCTGATCGACAGAAGGTGATCGAAAAGTACCTCTCATTCACGTGATCGAGAACTTGGCGCGCGTATGATATTCGCGGCGTGCGTTGTTTTGCTTCGCTTGTGAAAGCGCGGAATGCAACGATGAGCGAACCTCCTGACCGACAGAAGGGGATCGAAAAGTACCTCCAAGAGTTACATCATCATGAAGACGGCTACTCCCATGGCTACCTGAAGTCAGACGATGAGCTTAAGCTTGTAAAGAGGTCCTTGGCTGCCGTCAACGAGAGGAATGCTGTGCGGACACCAAGAGACCTGAACAAACCATCTAAATGTAAGTATGTATCGACTGCTTCTTAATGTTTCACTCTGCGCGTAGATTTATTATTTAAAAACGCAGTAGTAATTTTAAGCACGGACTCAACCCGGCAGAACGACTTCTTTTCAGTTGCGGTTAGTGCGGAACACTAGACAATTGATTTATCTTGATTCCCCTTTTTGAAGATCGGGTTATCATTGTCCTGGTTACCGGTTCAGAGTTACCCTGGCACCCATTTATTTCGGTTTGAGTGTAGTATTGTTCTGGTTACCGCGACATGACCCGATCCTCAGAAATTTTGATAAACGTAAAAATAACTGAAGTGTTATTTTTCGGTTTCAGTCATGCTTAGAACCACGCATGCAAACTAATTGTGACTTTAAAAAATGAGAAAGTCTGCCCCTGCGCTCTTTACATAAATGCTTCAGAGCTGCGCTTGGGCGCTTGTTTTGTAAGCATCTATAAACAAAATTCACTACAGCTAAAATTCACTTTTAGCATCTAAATGTCAATTATCAAGATTCAATTTAGCATCTACAGCAAAAATTCACTAATTAACATTTCAATTGTTCACTTTATTAGATGTTGCAATTTTGAAATTAGGGAGTTGCGAAGTCACGCCTGCTTATAGCGAAAATGTCACGACTAGAGAAAATACTGACATCTGCGACCCCAAATTGTAGTGTACACGAAATATATTTCCGTTCTTGTTCAAAGTTTCACACCATACAGGAATCCTCAGAGAGTATGCTGTATACAGTAAATACAACGCCAATGAATAATTCAGCGCATTTTGGAAGCGAATAGCTCAAAAGTGATGCTAGTTTATGGATTTTTATAGAAAATTGGTCTTCCCAAACTCTTTGTTTCAATTTCGGAATTTCCCTGTCAATATTTAAAACATCTATTACTACCCATTTAAACAGCTACATGGTAAATTTAGATTGTGATGCTCGTAATGCCCGCCTGTATATGTCCAACTGAACGAATTGAAGTGCGTTATCTTTCACAAGCGATCTTGCAAAAATCCGTCCCATCTAAAACAAAACAACCAAGAAACAAGACAGGCAGGCGGTACAGGTGTGAAAGAAATGGAAATATCAGACGGTAACATACACTCGCGCATGCAACTACTCGATGAGAATCCATGCGATCGCTGCACTGACACATTAACTGCTATTGCGTACTGTGTACAACACGAATCAATTTCATGGCTTCTTTCACGCAAAAGAACCAGCTCGGCGGACTGCATTGCGATGACCGAACTCAGTGTCCATGGATTGTATTTTGCGAAGATACGTCAGGTGTATATGCAATGTTCCAGGTTTGCAGTTCGAAGATGACCATTCCATATTGCGTTTACTAACTTCCTTTGCTATGAAGGAACACACAAAACTGTCCTGGAGAGCAACGCGGTGCTTCATTTGAGCGCAGGTAGGCAAACTATATCAGGAGTGCACCGTGTTATGCCTTATACTATGTCGAAAGTGCGCGCCCGGAAGATAGCGCCAGCGTATGTCCTTGCCCCCAAAAGCTCTCACGAGGGAGGAATGCGAAAATCTCCCGAACAGCTAACCGCATGCTACCATCGGTAACACCCGGTCGCACCACAAGAGGGTAGCGTTTTACCAGTTGGTTCTCGCAGCTATGTTAGACTGCACTTTTTCTGAGACCGGACCCCCCCCCCCCCTCCCCCCGCTTTAACGGGTTACAAGAAGTCCCCAGAGAATACTGACTGCAACAAATGTGTGCGTAATTTTGGAAAAAGAAAGCCCAAAACGCTGAAACTTGAGTCTATAGGAACATGAAGTGAGACATGTCTGTATAAGGCAGCCCATAAATTGAACGCGAACAGCGTAAATACGGTGAAATATGTCTCCGTAAGCGCTTTACCTGCATTCTTGATGTTCGTGTCGATCTCATCGGCGAGTTCCTGTTTGTACAGGTACTCCGGCCCCTTTTCGGACAGCTTCGTCAGCAGCTCGGCAAGTCGCGTCTGGACGAGCTTCTCTCCGCTGCGCAGCAGGGCGCCGGTCTCACTGTTGGAGAACCGCTTCCTGCATCACCGAAAGGGGCCATACTTGTCGAACCAAGTATCTTTATCTTCATAATGGGGACATCAATTTATACTTCACAAGCGCTTAAAAGGGTCTAAGAACGAACAGTCTGAACTCACGGCGCAAACAAACTCAGCTCGAGTCTCGCGCCAAAGCGATGGCAGTGCCCACATTGCTGCTCGCGCGGTCTGTGCTACAATCGCCTTGTGATAAAGTTTCACACAGTGAAGTACTAGAGGAAAATTGGCGCGCGTGACTGCGTGAGCGCCCAAATTGCGGTTAAGGTAGGGCCGAAGGGACAGACATTACATTTGATGCGTTTGAACGTACATAGAGATTGTATGGGTTTGTCTTCGGGACATGAAAGTTCTCGCGCTTTCTTATATTAGCCCGCGTCGAGATATATTAGCCCGCTTCGAGCCAGTTTCGTAAGCAGCTCGGCGAGTTGCTTCTGGACGAGTTTCTCTCCACTGCGCAGCAGGGCGTCGGTCTCGCTGTTGGAGAACCGCTTCCTGTAGAGTAGCAGTCTGGCTCAGTTGGTACATACTGAATAGTAAAAACCAGTCAAAAGACGAAGGACAGGGAACAGACGTGGCACACACGACGACAGTTGTTAGTCCAGTCGTCGTGTGTGCCACGTCTCTTCCCTGTCCTTCGTCTTTTGACTGGTTTTTACTATTCAACCACTTCCTGCATCACCGAAAGGGGTCCATACTTGTAGAAATAAGTATCTTTATCTTCATAATTCTTATCTACTTTCTTTCTTTCAGCATTTTATTGAGAAATCGATATGGCAGTTGCCGCGTTGTTCGCATATACTCTGTTGTGCGATGATCTTCATATAATATTCACTAGTGTCCTACCACGTGTACTTTTTCCTGTTAGTTTTCATCTCAATTGTACCTGAAGCATTGACTGTATTGATCTTGCGCGCTATTACGTTGTGCAAATAAAGCTTTTGTTACCTTGATGCTTTATTTCTTTAATTCTTAAATAGCGCTTGTTTTACGTTGCTAAAGTCGTAGTTTCCCTCTCACCGAATGCTTTACGAAGACCTGCAAGATATTCATCAATAAATACATTTTCTAAAAAATGAAAATAAGCATGCCGCAAGCAGGCACGCGGATAACAGACTAGTAGTTTTGTGTTCGGTGTAGTTAATGTCTCGATCATACTGCTCATAATTATGATAATGCCTGATTGAGCAACAACTATGTTATACTAATAAGCGAGTAAATATTCGCACAAGTTAATATTTCAGGCTTCGCGCAATTTCTTTCCGCTCCTTGCCACCTTGAATCTGTGGAAAGGAACAGGCAATGGCCCGAAAACGCGCGTAGCAGAACGCATAGATCTTCTTTAATCCGCAACGGGACTTTTCTTACAGCTTGCTGCACTCTAAATAGAGCATTTATTGTGTGTTTGCAAAGGCAGTGACACTTCAACTTGAATATTTACCATTGAAATGGCGCACTTAGTCCTGCGAGTTAGGTTTATTCGTTCGCTAACAAAGCCAGCACTAGATACGTAGTTCAAAAGGTCGATGTAAGGGGCTCGTTTGGGGCTGTTCATACTTTCTACCCGTTTCCTACGAGCTCTTGCAGAGATATGCCACTTCTACAGGCCCATGTGAATGCAGTGGTTGTATGTGTGCCCAAAAAGATTACGCAGGAACTACCCTGGAGTTTTGTTTCCTTGCAGGATAGGCCAACCAATCAGAGCGAAGCACGCGCACCGCGCGCGCCGCTGGGTTCCTGGCAGCACCACGAGATGACGCTCGCCTCCGCGCATCCGCGAATAATGGCGCATCGGGAGAACTTCAGAATGGCTTCATAATAGGTTGGCGGCTGGATGATAACATCTTTTTCCTTACTCAGTGACATTGAAATATCCAGATACGAAAGGACACTGCTATATGTGGCCTTTTTGGCCATTACCGCAGCGTATGACAACGTAAACCGCAACATATTGCGGGATATTCTGAAAGCGGAAGGCATAGGCAACGAGTGCATACAGCTTTTGAGGGATATATACCTAGGAAAACCGCAAACGATATGACTCTCGCTCTCTCTCTCTCTCTCTCTATATATATATATATATATATATATATATATATATATATAGCGCAGTCGAGGTCGGCAGAATACCAGATGGGATGATGTAGTTAGGAAATTTGCAGGCGGAAGTTGGAATAAGCTAGCACAAGACAGGGGTAATTGGAGATCGCAGGGAGAGGCAGTGGACATAAAATATAGGCTGATTATATATATATATATATATATATATATATTGAATTACTATAGTACAATAAGTGAAAAAGCCTGAAATTGAGTCTCTCCGTTGTTTGTATATTTAACAGACAAATACATATTTTTCAATCACACATAGTGAGCAATGGGGACCCGAAAATCATTTGAATTTGCATTTATTTCTTGACACTAAATAAAATCTGTATACAATGCAGGGACAAAAGGCCGTGAGTGCCCAGAAGTCCCTGATCCCGCCCAGTAGCAGCAGAGCAGCGCACATAAAGAATACCCATTTGTTAAGGACAATTTGGCTTTTGGCTGTTTAAGTTTTTATACAGCACAAATGTACCGCTAGTTAAGTTAATAAGTATTGTAGAGATTTTACACAACAAAGCGCAATCAACGTAAATGTCTTCCAATATTCACAAGAAAGAAAGACAGCAGATATGCGCGACCTTGGAGAATTAAAACCAAATTTCCAGCGACGCTGTTTCTTTCGAATAGTTTAAATAAAAGTTTGTTTCTTGTAATGATATCGCATGGCTTCTAAAAGTTGCCCGTATTTGACAATTCCGTCTGAAACCTTGTCTGCATGTAATGCTTTGGAGCGCCGCTTGTTGGACATGTTTAAAAACCCAGTAATTCATTAACACATGTTACTTAGCCATAACATTTACAATGAATTGTGTACTCCCTCTCTACTCTTCTGCGCCCCCCCCCCTCTCCTTGCCCACGCCAATTTCATTCAGTTTGATAGCGGTTGAGTTCACAGTTCTTCCAGGGAAGCGGGGATAAATTCTGCTTTGTTCGTAAAACACATAAAGCTCCGGATCGCTTCCTTGCGTACATTGCTGCAAATATCATCATGTATCCTGTCTTTGAAGCTTACTTACATAGGCCTATACCACGCCCTTTATCTTCGTCAAATATAAACAATGTGTATTGTTTAGTTCACCGAGGACATCGCTGAAACCAACTAGTAACGCCTCATGACGCATGAAAAATAGGGGGAAAACACGATGGCTCAGTAATTATTTGCAACGCTTATAACTAGACCAGGAACGCAAAAATTTTGTCGCACATTGGGCACTTACTATGACCCCCTCTCCCTCCCCTTTCCACGAAATACAAATCTGTTATAACCAACAGTTGTGTCGGGACACTGGGAAGTGTATATATAGCAGAGAGTCGCCATATCACAAGCTATAACTATTGAATAAGAATATTTTTACACACTGCGTTTGATCCAACCTCATTTAGCTTCGCACACAGTTTTCATAGCGTACCACCAAATTTCACTAAACTTTGTATTCGTGCCCTTTATAGTTCTGTAAGGGCAGTGGGCTCAATTCTGCCCCACTCGTTAGACAGGCTCATAACACACTAGAGTGCTTGCATAAGTAAACTATTGCGAAAGTCCGAATTACTCATCTATTTTGAACTTTACCTACACATCAAACATTATACCTGGTCCTCAAAGTCACAAACCACAAAGAGGCTGCTTCCTTTGGTTCAGTTCGCGTACGGCAGTTCGCGTACGGCAGCGCGCCTCTTCTTCTGTCGTGCGCTACACCCGCGGCCTACCCATGGTGACGGCCGGGAATGCATTGCGTGACGCGCGTAATGCAATGCAGATATATACAGTTCGTCCGGATAGCGTGGCATTGCAGTTCCTATTGTTCTTATCGGTACAACTGCGAATGTAAACTGTAGTGTTCTACGATACGCATGTCATGTGCCGTTGTTCTATTGTGTGCGCAGATATTTCCACTGTGTAAGTTGGCTTTCCTGCAGTGCGTACATAGAAAGCTCAGATTTAAAACACCGCGCCACGCATAATTTACCGAGGATACTGGGGGGAGGGGGGGGGGGGGGGGGGGGGGGACAACTGAATGCCAGTGTGTAACGCATAAAAAAATGGAAGAAAGCGAGTATTCAGTAACTGTTTTTTGAGCCCTAAGCAACCTACACAGTCCAAATTTTCGGTACAAGTCACTAAAAAGTGGCCTTTATTTCTTCAAAATATGAAATGTCTGCTGTTCTTGCTCCTGCCGGGAAACGAGTAGCAGTATAGCTCTTATTTAGAAATGGTCTGAAAATTAAATCGAAAAATCAGAAGTGACACATGCCTTTATAAAAGCTCCAGTTGAGTGTTCTATTGGTATTGAAATGGCTCTGCACGTTCGACTAAGGTCACTTTCACGAGAATATCTACGATAAGTCTTGATTACACAATGAAATTCAACAGTTCTACCTGTAAGTGGTTTGGTTAGATTTTTCATGGTGCTAAGATACTGAGACTACAACGCTATGTAAGCTATCTCTCGATGGAGATTCAAAAGTTATAGCATTTGATAATCCAACGAGTTCATGTCGTAAAAGGCACACCAATCGTTGGGCGCGGCTCATTATAATACTTTATCCGGACCTCTCCCTCCTCTCGCCCGCAGGGTAAATATGGCAAGCCCATTAGGTTTTGAAATACGGTTAGTCGGACCCAAAAAAACTGGGCATGGTGCAAGTAGCGGAAGCGGAAATTTGTTTTGGCGGGAACTGTCCAGTGCCAGGCCTTCTCCGCAATGCGAGCGTGTATGGCGAATCACGCGCGTCGCCCGCTACAGCGCGTCACGAGGAGGAACAAAAGACAATCCTCGCTACCCAAGCAGGGGATACGTATATAGTAAAGAAAAGCATTACTTGCGTGGCCACTCTAGTACGAAATAAAATTTTTATTCAGCTGCAGTTTTGTTGAACTTTCCAGCGTGCAGCCGAAAGTGCCCACTTTTAAGAGTGGGGGCGGGGGAGGGGGGGGGGGGGAGGGGGAGTGGAGGGGGAGTGGAGGGGGGCTAATGGCATACTTTGCTCCCCTCCCCACTTTTTTTTTTTTTTGACAGTGGAGGGGGGGGGGGAGCAGGTGCCCACCCTCCCCCAGTAGATACGCCTATGACCAGCAAGTACGCGATCGTCATAGCAAGTAACATGGCACCAAAGAACGTCAAGCGCAAACTCAGAGAGGCTGAGACAATCTCATGGGTGGCGGCAATGGAAAAGAAACCTGCATGAGTAACTACTCCAGAAGCAAAAACGACATCATGAAAGAAAAAATTTATGATAACTCAAAGGGAAGCTGTTTACTTTTCGAAGCAAGATCAGGATACCTTAGAACGCGCACTTATAAAGCGAGGTGCAACAAGAAGAAGAAGCATGTGCGTGCTGCGGTAAAGGTAAGGAAACGATGGCACACGTTTCATTAGCATGTGAAGATATCTTCCCAGCGGTCGATTCAGGCTTATCTGGCCTCCTTCAAGCCCCTGGGTTCAGCGAGAGCGGGGTAAACATGTCCGCAATAGACATTAGTAAGAGGCGATTGGAAGTTTGGTGGAAGAAAAATTAGTGAGACGACAAACAACGGAGGCGTACAAAAGCAAAGTTCCCAATATAGATTCAGAAAGTTTGGCGACGAAGAATAATGGCGTCTTTTCTCTCTCTCTCTCTCTCTCTCTCTCTCTCTTTAAGATAGGCAGGACATTGGGCAAAATAATAACAAGAACCTGGTGGCGAAAACCCCTCGCTCCGTTCCAAAGGAGACGCTTATAGCATCTATCCATCCATCCATTCATCCACCCTCAGCAGAGGCGGCGCCGGCCGTGCGGAGGAAAGAAATAAACAGAGCCGGAAAGTTCGCCTTCGCGCATCCACTGCTGCGCGATAATGAGGAATGAAACGTTTATTGCGGATAGAATGGATTCTAATTGCTCTACGTACGTGTGTCCGTGCTGCCTCTGAAATCACGATGTGTTCAAGGCGTCAGTCGTACTCTCTAGTAGTCAGCAACTCCGCTTAACAAAAGGCTCGGTGTAATTTGTGTTTGTAATTTGTAATTTGTAATTTGCGGGTAATTTGCGGGTAATTTGCGGACGCGCGTGCACTCGCATTTCGACTCTTTATGCACTCGCATAAAGTTTCGCTGTGTACAGATTCTAACTCATCGGATCTGCGGCATTTTTTTTTATGGATCGTGTCGTGTTAGGCGTTAGGGACGGACTGACCGACGGACAGATTTCCTGCGTGAATCGCTGAAGAATGTTACACATTACAAGATTACCGCATTTGAGAATCAATAGCCGCCAGCACGCGTTTTGCCCCTCGAACACTTTCAGCAGTCATTTCCTTGTCAGTAAGGGATCATATAGCCGCGCAATATTCTGTTTTTCTCGCCTCATCCAAGCAGTACTAGCAGCAGTACCGAAGTGCGCGAAAGTCTTCTCGACGCATGAAAAGACCTCGGATGAGAACGCCTCGGTGCGGAGAAGAGGACAGTCACGCCCACCGCCGAACTTGCGCTCTCTCTGCGCGAATGGGACTGCCCGAGCAAAACCTGCCAGCGCGCATAAATCTCGGTGTCCATGAAAGCGGGCAATCTATCAACTAATCACAACGCCAATTCATACCTCGACACAGTGTATCTAGTTTAGTCAAAGCATTCCAGTTGAAACACTGCCGCAACGACCCCTAGTATCCTGGCTGCAACTTTCTTCCGACTGCTATCAATCTAGCAGCACCACTTGACAAGGATATTCACATTGTAGATACGACGCTCGCAGCAGGCGGGCCCCTATATAGCGCGCACCCTCCTCCCCTAGTTCGGCATTAGCGTGGGCGCTGTGATTGCGTCAGTGCACCGTCCGATCTTGGAGGCCACGTTCCTTGCAACTTCGATCCAAATCGGCCGCGAAGCTTCGGGCGGAAAGCGAAGAACCCATTGTCAGCGACATTAGCAAGCGCGTTTAGGGAAGCAGCGATTGAAGCGCGACTAGGTGACGAGAGAACAAACATTCATACAGAAAAGTTAGGCTGTTGTTTAGAACGATACAGTTCGATTTCATTCAACTAAAATAAGGTTCCTAATCAATGTCACATACGCGTTGCGAAGAAAGAAACGACCGCCCGCTATATAAGGGGGCGTTCATGCCCCTATCAATTGCAATGCAGTGCAGCTCTTATGCGTGCTGAAACGCGTGCTCCTAACGTTCACGTTCATCCGAATTTCGCGAAATAGCTAAATAAACCTCTCGTTTTCTTACCTGAGGGCAGGCGACACGTTCAGTACATTCTCGTTGTTCGCAAGGGCGTCGGCTAGGTGCGATCCGATGGTGAAACCCTCCCTGGCCAGGCGGATGGCTGGCTGGAAGACGTCCTCCCAGGGAAGCTTCCCTACCTTGGTGTGCAGAGCCTTCATTCCTGCCAGCGCTCCCGGCACGATCGCCGCGCTGGCACCTGGAAGGACAGAATGCGGCGATAAAAAGGACAATAAAGAAAAAAACACTAACCACTCGAGACCGAAAACGTGTTCTTTCATAACGCTATATGCTTTCATTTCGCGACAACAAGTTGCATATTAGAAAAGTAAATTGATGTCCAAGTCCTCTTTTGGTCGTGCCAAAACCCCCAGCGCTCGTACGTCAAGATAAGGTCTCCCCGCCACCCTCCGTCCCACAATATCATCTGCCAACGGTTCACTTCTATAACCCACGTTGTCGCCTGTGTACAGCTCTTACCCTCATGCCAACCATTATCCTATGCATCGCTGCCTGCTCCTTTGCTAATTTTCATATGATTACCCAACGTGCATTATCCCAGGAAAGACACTAAAGGTATATAGGTATTATATATATATATATATATATATATATATATATATATATGTTACTCTCTGGTCATCCAATACGATTCTTACTAAATTTCAGGTTTAAAATTCAAAACTGAATTGATGTGGGGCACTGCACAACGACGAGCGCCTTTGCAGTCCATCCCCACCGGTATGCAGCTGCTGCAGATAGGAATCACCCCCATGGCCACAGCAGCACCCACTGAGCCACCTCGGCGAGTGCTCCACATTTTCCAAACATTATCAGGCTTATCCTCAACCCTCTGGTTTTGAAGAACGTACCGAGTTTCAAGGCAGACGCATTGGCTGAGAACATATCCGGTGTGACGCTTCTCGGGGACACTCCCAGGGCGTCCAAGGCTTCAACTTTCATCGTAGAACTGAGACCGACAGAGAACAATTCAGTGATTTATTATTTCTTCGAGAAGACTCGCGTGTACAAGTCGCAATGCATTCGTAATCGGAACTTCCGCGTTGATGCAGAGCTCTGTGCGACCGAGGAATGAGAAACAGTTCACATCCGCGCAATAAACAATGGTGGCGCAAGTGTAGGATCATAATACCACCGAGACGGTATGAGAACTGGGCGAGTTGGCATGGGTTCATAGTTAGGAAAGAGCGAATGAAGAGGGACGACTAAAACCTACAAACCATCCTGTATAATTTTCCTCGTTTTTTTTTTTTTCGTTTTTTTTCCCCCAGTCATCATTGCCCCATCAAGCTTTCTTATCCACGAGAGGCGCTATTCCGGCGACAATATGATAAGGGGATCAAAGACGTCGCCAGCTCGATAAATGTCAAAAACGATGCACTCCAGCCATCGATGGACTGACAGTTAGCTGGGATTTTCGTCCCGGCATTATACCGGGATCCATATTTGAGCAGTGCACAAGCTAACAAAGACAACAGAAAGAGGGTGGTCAAGCGAATGTCCCGTCCTGTTTCTGTTGAACTTGTTAATTTGTGCATTGCTAAAATTTAATAGTTTAAAGCTCGGTCAGTTTACCATTTATCTGTTATTGTAAAGGCTGTTTCACGAAATGCATCCGAAGTTCCGAAAGAAAGAAATAGGCGATTTCAAACAAATAAATGCTTTTTCTCTAGATTGCTTTCACCCTAAAGTCACACGCTTAAAAATTACTCGATGTAGTAGTTACACAAATAATTATGGAAATTAGACCAAATAATGTCTTAACCAAGAAAGCTACTCGAATCACCGAAATGGATGACTGGAAGCGCGCCCTCCGAGGAGCTCATAACAGTTTCCTGAATTGCGAAAAACATGCAGCGGGTGTCATCGCAAGTTGTCATGACCATGTGTGCGTGTAATCCGGCTCACTTGTTATAAAATACGGCCATCAGACCACCGCCGATGCCGGTGAGATGCGGTGCGGTGACGCCCATGCACAGCAACGCGGCCACGGCGGCGTCCCCAATGGCGCCGTCCATGTCGAACATCTCTCTGCGGATAGCGGGGTGAAACGAAGCCAGCTACAAGTTAGAAGAGCACTGTTGCGTGTTTACGAAGCTGTAGTAATTGTACAAAACACACTTTTTGGGTGTAAAAGGATGCCACCTGGCAAGCATGAAGGTTGAGGAGCATAAGGTCGTATGATTTGATACTATTGACCCTTTTGTGCCTCAATTGTCTCCGTTGGCTCCATGTTTACACTGGATGTACATGTGCCCCGACTATATGGTGGAGTAAAGCCAACTTCAGGCGTCCGTGAGCCACACAAATAATGACGCCAGGGCCTCTTCTTAGTTTTTCCTTCCTCCCTGGCACGTCGTGATGTTTACAGGGTGAAAACCAGGGGTAAAAGCTGTCGATTGGTCGGTCGTCGTGGAACAACAGCTCAAACATGACAAGAGCCGATTGTCTGTTGCCGGAATGGTGGGAGGCTCGCCACATAGACTTCTGCAATAATTACTGGAGGGAACTACTCTAACACTGCGATCGCTGAGCAACCATTGGAATGATGGTTAGTGCATGGACTTGTCTTCGTGCTAGTGACACGATACGTACTTGTTGCTTTCTTTATTATGCTTCATCTGCCTTCATTGTCCTGAAGTTAAATTGAATATGTACTTGTATTAATGCAGAAGACTCTGCAGAAGACAATCGCTACTAATTACAGCGGTTCCGCCTATCAAGAAGGCCAAATCGAGGCGCCATGCGTCTCAACGCGCTCGATTGCCCGTGAGAAATTCACAAGAGTGTCCTAAACCACTTGAAGATACATGCGTGCGTGGCGTAATTGTTTCCAAATAAGGCTTCTGTACTAGACGTTCTATGTTCGAATCCTGCCGTAGGACAATTTTAATGGTGTTAATTTAATTATTTATAACACTTGTAATGAATAAGAAGAACAGGAAGCAAGCATCAGAGGGACGCTATCATCGATACAGGACGCGAGCGCAGATCACAAGCTCATGGAGCCGAAACCTTAGTTCCCTCGAAACTGCGTTGGTTTTTCGCCTGTCGCTTGCCGGCAATAAATCTCCTTATCAAAGTGGTGAGGTGCCGGGGGTATACCCTCTTCAAACCTGGAGCTCCGAAGCCGGACGTTGCCCACCGCCGTTCCGACAATGCCTGATGACGCCACCCAGCTTACAAAGACCAAGCTTACACTGATCCCCTTAAAGCCGGCTTCACTTCGAAAGAGAAATGCATTGCTGGGAAAACGTTTTTCAGGGGCAATAGAAGGCGTTTTATATTAAAGTGTGAAGGCCCTAGCACTTTTTTAACACGAAAGTGTTTTATGCCGGGGACCACCAGGACTTCACTGACGTATTTCCGTCACGGAAATACGTCATAGAACATAATACAAAGAAAGAAACCAGAAGAAAAAGTTCCACAAACATGAAAAATTTGGAAATCGAACCCACGACCTCTCGGTCCGCGACGATAGATCGCCGAGCGTTTAACCCATTGCGCCACAAACGCTTTGCAGAGAGGTACACAGACGCGCCTTATATATCTAACACTCCTCCGTGTACCCGCGCTCTTGCTCGGGGCGGTGCCGCCGCCTACGAGCAGAAAAGATAAGTACTGCATTATGACAATAACGCGCACCGACAGTGAACGCTTCGGTGGTCTCAGCACTACGACGCCTCGATACAGTGTACTAGAAGGGGCAGTGCAGCGGGCGGCATTCTCCGCGTGGCTCCCGCGGCGGCGCCAGTAGCGGCGGCGCTGCGATCGACCACTCTTGAAGAGAAGCAGACGACACTCGTATCCACTGCGACGCTCGTGTATGCTTGGCGCGCGCTGGAAACGTTGTTCAGATTTTTGCCCGTAAGCACTTAGTTTACTTAGTCTGTATTGTCTGCTTATGATAAAAAAATACAATGCGTGCTGCTTTTTATTCTTTTTTCTTGACACAGAAGCAAAAGCAGTCTCTGAAATAACTATAGCGAGTCTATCCTCGTCGCTTTGAATGTACCCACGCTCTCGAGAGTATACGGGCAGTTTCGTCGCTACTGAACGCCATCCAAAAGAACTTTTTCGACACGTTCAGCAATCAGGATCGAGTTTGTTAAGCTTACAGAGCTTGAGGGCACAGACGAGTCTACGATCGCGAGCGAGCAGATTCTAACTGTACATAATCGCAATCGGCTGGTCGCTGTGACAGGGGAATTAAACGTAGCTAGTTGCGTGCCGTTGATGCAATGCACATAGTCTCTAACAATGAAGCGCTGCTCAAAATGTAGCTCACACACTGCGGAATCCGGTGTAAGCCTCTTATCGCCTCTATGCAAATTGCGTTCCCAAACGCTTCTTCGCTCCGGGTCTGCGGGCGCTTTAAACAGTGAAAACTTCACCGTTTCTTTACTTCGCGAATACCCTGTGCTGCACCCAGGGGCGAAGCAATGGTTTAAGCGTTGCTTACGAGCCACTCGCGCGATTTAGCACTACACATTTAGACAAAAGCGGGAGAAACACCCCCTGACAAGCACTTCCCAGCCACGAAGCAAGCAACCGCATTCAAGAGTGGGCGATTGCAGCGCCGCCGCTTCTTTCGCCACCGGCGGCGTCAGGCGCCCTATGGGCCGCTGGCTCCGCCCGCTGCACTGCCCCTTCTAGTACACTGTAGCCTCGATGCCAGCATTCGAAGGGACGCTGGCATCAAGAAGCACTACCAACGCCACCTAGGTGGCGTTCACCGTACTCAGCACAGCGGAGCGTGGCCTCCGCAATTAGCTCTGAAAATGTTTCTGAAGTTGATCGCGGAGGCTGCAATTACGACGCGCTGTACGCGCTGATTTGACTCGGTGACGATTCAGTTACGTGCTTTGTCTTGCGCGTTGTATTAGTGTGTCAGTTACGTGCTTCGTCTTTCGCGTTGTGCTAGCGTGTGCAGCGTAGTGCAGCTTCCATATGCACGACGGTTGCTCATGGTCATCGACGTTGGTAGTCGTGATGGAGGAGACGTGCCACCAGGCGTCAGCGTGGGTGCATCAACGCCTAAGGGCGCTTTAGCCACAAAACACCAATAGACATTATATATCAATGTGCAATAAACATTACACTACTTCTGTGAAGACACGTTTCACTTTCGTGTTCTATACCGATTCCTATATAAGAGTGATCAACCACATTTTTTTTATTATTTCATTAATTGGTTGCTATTGCCCCGACGCGCGCGCGTGTCCAAAACGCATTAGGCAGTCGAAGTCACAATTTGACCTGGCGTAGACAGCCTATATGCAAGCGCTGTTTTAAAACAGCGCTTGCATGTAGGCTCTCTAACCTGGCGAGGATGCGAGCGCCATCTGGATAGCATTTTGGCAAGTAAATTACCCGAGCGCACCGTGTTGGGATGGTAGAAATGCAGGAAAATGGGTTTGTGTTTGAGTTTCCTCGTAGCAGAATTATGTTTTCTCGTGCATTTAAATTTCAATCCGACGCCACCACGTCTGTAGGCTGTGGTTAAGTCGTACTTTACCATTTTTGTGACAGATTTCACTGCGAGAAATTCAATTTTTGTTCACCAAAACCCTACACCACGTGGCGGGCCTACGCGGCCGGGATGGTTGGGAATTATTTTTCCGCCACGGACGCTGACATCCGTGCACCCGCCGAGGCCCTTAACGAGGCCCTTAACGCTCTCGCGTTAAAATGCGATGCGGACGGGGCCCAATAACGCTATCGCGTTCCACTCTTGGAGGCCAAGCTTAAGCGTCCTCCAATTATTTTTTTATTTCGCCTAACGCCTGCCGTTAATAAATCCTCTTGTGACACAGTACATTGCTTAAAGTGATTAGTTCACAAAATCACAAAGCCGTCTGAAGTAAGAAGGGCGAAGCTTAGGCAAATCCACGTACTAGCCATCATTCAGACGCTGGCTGAACTTGCAGCTGCCGCAGACACTTGCACCAGAGTTTGCTCTAGTAACTATTGCATGAAACAGCCTGGTTTGCCCATTGTGCGCCACTGAGCATTTTATGAATCTTGCATTCAGCCAGCTTCGCGCGGAGGGCGATAAGGGGCGGACAGTGGAGGAGCTTTTCTTCCGGCGTGCCTGACGCGACCCGCAGCTCACACTGCCCTGCGAAGAGTTGGTGAGGGTATCCGGCAAGGGGGAGAGAGTAGCGAAGCAGGCTGAGAAACAGCGCCGGCAGAGTGCTCGTTCATCAAACGGCTGTATAACTTTGCTATTAGAGCACCATTTTAAAAAGCTATTGCGGACATATGTTGATGTTAAACGATTACCACATCAGCCACCATTTAACTCATTTTCGAGCTCAGGCTCTACTTTAGCATCATTCTCGATGGAAAGGGCAAGTTATGCACCTATACATGTATTTCAAGTGCATCCAGCGCAATATTCTAACCGTGAGCTTAGATTTATCTATTCAAACCAAGCGCTAGATTTAATTCGGCACACATTTCGAAATCTCACCTGGCGGCTTCTGCACAGTGTGGCGCGTCGCAGACGGCGGCCCACTTCTTGAACGCAATGTCATATGGCGTGCGATGAATGGGGAAGAAGTAGAAGTACCAAGACAGGGCGCTGGTGACCACGGCCAAGGGGAGAAGCACAATTGCGCAGGCGAAATATACCACCCTATTTTCATGCACCTGCGCACAGAAGGTGGAAGAAAAGGACAATTACCATGAGAAAATCCAACAGTTACAAGCTTTAGCTCGGGGTCAACTTGACTTTGCTATGCAAATGCATTTCCACAAAAACACAAAAATGGTGGTCATGGCGTCAACAGTCACTTGCCGCGCCCGCAGTACGCCGGAAGGATGGCCTCCGTGATTGATTTTCATTACTCTGACGAAGCTTCCGCCAGTGGGAAGGTGGGAGAACGTAGGGGAAAGCCTGCGATGTGAACACCACCTAGGCTTTCAAGGCTATCTTGCGAGGTGATTTGAATAAAATTCGCTTCATTTTAATTGATCAAGTCGATTTCTACCGAGATCAGCTGAGCACACAGCAGGGATTGCCTGAGATCGGCTAAAGAAATGGAAGGAGGCAACCAACCCGCGTTGCGCGCCTCACACACAGAAAGAGAGAGAGAGAGAGAAAATGTGGGCAGCTTGCACTAGTGGTGCAAGGCTGGAGTAAACAGCGGAGCTGGTGATCGACCTAGCTGCTTCCAGGTTTTACTAGGCTTGGCTAAGTTTTGCTTGGAAACGCTCGCTAAGTGCTGCTAGGCACGGTATTCCGAATCGGCTCGCCGCCGACGCGCAGATTCTCGCTTGGCCGCGCGACGTACTTCAAGATGAGCGGCTTCTTCTTCGGGTGTCCGGATCTTCTTTGGTCGTCTCATGTGAAGACTACATGCACTCGCCACAGAGTCAACCAGTATTCTGCCGCCGTCGCGGCTGCTCCAAGCTTTATCTTCCCGGTGACTTCACGGCCAAGCTGCGCCTTCACACTTGCTGGGGGGCGGCTGGTTGAAACCTGTTGACCCGCCGCCGGAGGCGCCGAGTGCAGTCATGGACACCGCGCGCATTCGGCGCGAACGCGGGGAAACGCGGACGGCGTCGGCAGCAGCTCTGCGCATTGCCTCATTGGTGCTGCTACAATTTTCCTTTCTCTCTCTCTCTCACTTTCATTTTTTCTTTCTCTCTCCCGAGCATAGCGCGCGCCACGCGCATGCTCTCCTTCCTTCTCCTTAAAGGGACACTAAAGGCAAATAAAAAGTCAAGCTAAAGTGATAGAGTAATGCTCTAGAACGTTTAAGGCATCAACATAATCGCGAACTTAACTTAAGTAATCGAGAAATTGTGGTAAATGCAGGACACGATAAGAGACTCCCCAGGGACATGTTCAGGTACTTATGGAACTCCTCAAAAAAAAAAAATATGTCACTAGTGCTCAACCACTCGGATAAAAACGATCGTTTCGTTGAATTATAAGACGGAAGAAAATGCTACTTGTCTACTTCTGTTAGATTCTTAGAAAAAGTAACTTTTTGGCTTTACCCTTGAAAACGACATGGGTGGTGTAAATGTTTCGTTTTCGCTCAACTCTGCGCCGCGCGCTCTCAGATTTCAGTAGTTCCGTTATCGCGTAGTGCTGCGCTGGTGTTACTAGCTCGCTAAACTCGCCCTTGAAACTGCAAGCAGCAGAGAATGCCGCGTCCAGGTGATAACACGGGATGCCCAAACGGTCCGCGCGACAGCATGCCTAGACGGTGACCAGCTTCGTCGCCTGACGTCATATTGCTATAGTCCTTGCTGCTTTCGCGCTCAGAAAAGCCGGTGTCGAGGCCGCAGGCGTAATGCTCCTCCTGTACGTAATGTCGTTGCGTCCTGTCTTCTTATTTCACGTGCCCGCCCATCGGGGTGTTGACAGCAAAGAACTTGCTGACAACATCGCCAATTTCGCCGCATCACATGGAATTTCCAGATTCATTCTTTCTACACAGGCCTCTATCAAAATTAAAATGTGTGCGTCCTCGTACGCCCAGTGGAATGTTGCCTGGTCGCGCGATAGCGCGGACACGGCACTTTACCACTGGGTGCCAAATGTCCTAAAGATACCCGCCTTCTTCCCGCCACGTAAACCTCTCACTCAACTACTTACCTCTCATGCCCACCTACCTTTCTGTTTTTTTTTTTTTTTTTCGCTTTCATCTCTCCCATCATAGTACCTGTGCCTGCGGAGATACCTGCACCGACCTACTTCATTACTCTAATCATCGCCCTTTAACTTCCATGATTGCTAGTTTAATTAAAGATCGCCGCGACATTTTTCTCACACCTGCACACTATACTTCACTTCTAATTAGCCAACAGAAGAGAGCACTGTTAATCCGTCTTTAACGCCTCATTTCCCCTTTCACCTTCCCGGCTTCTTCTTTGATTATTTTACTTCGTAATGCGTGCGTCCCTTTTCGTTCCCTCTCACCCTCACACATTTGTTTTGTTTTCTCTTTCATCTCTCTAGTCAGCTTTCGCTGTTTAGTGTCCTTGGTTGCGCTGACTATGGTGGAGCATTTTTCCGGGGATACTATTCGCGAAATGTCTGCATTTCATCCTCATACTTGTCATCATCATCATCATCATCATCATCATCATCATCATCATCATCATTCGACTCAACCCCCTGACCACGCCTTTTGATTTCCTCATCGTTCTTCTATGGCACATCATATTGATTGGTGATTTTTCTGTTTCAATTTAACTTCGGCCTAATATTCAGTTATACCCCAGATTCCAGCCATTTCCCAGCACATCAAAGACGTCCCATGTCCCTGGACTTTTTGGGTCACCTGCCAACCACCTGTCCGCACCTGCCTGACCTCTGCTCTTGGTGGCCTGCCTTGCCGCCTTGGACACCTGTCTTTTCTTTCTTAAAGGCCTTCTCTTTTCGATTTCATTCCCCCTTTTTCATACAAGTGCTTTTGCTTAATATGTTTTGATAAACGCTGTCGAGACGCATCCCACCATGCTGATGCAGACCTTTGGTGCCTCGAACTTTTAGTTGGTCAGAATCACGTTTTGACATTTAGTTTGGCTGTATCTCGCGTCTTTTCTTTTCTTAATTGGCTTTTCTCTAAAACCTTTTTTTGGTGTATGCCCCTTTTCATTTATGTTTAATTGCCATACCTGCCAAAACCTGCCATACCTTTGGTGATGCAGGTTTCCCTAACTTTTATTTAGGTTTCTTTCATTTTCGAGGGGCCCAAAATATAGCCTCGTAATACACAACGACGCCGGCAGCGCGAGCCCTCAGCAGCATGTCACGCTCAAAGGAGCTTAAATCGCTGAAATCGAGCCCAGTATCGCGAGCCAATGTGTCGTCGTCAGTGTCGTCAACAAGGTCCATTGCGACGAGCGTCGGCGATCATTACGTTTGCAATTCGGCGCAGGCTTTACTTTCCCTTTCGCACTGCCGTCGGTTGTGTTGGCTCTGTTTCTGGCCGCGCGTCTGCGTTTTCCGCAAAAAAAAAAAAAAAAAAAGATCGCCATATCACGAAGTGAATGATGATGAGTGGGCGAAACTCCGGAGGTAATCTGGTAAACCGTGAATCCTCCGTAGATTTTGCCCACTCGATCATCATACAAAGAGGTGACACAGAAACACGGGGGTGTGGTGTGATTATACACAGTATATGCACAATGTTTTGTTATTTACAGATTGATACAGTGTATACACAATGTTTCATTATTTACACATGGGGTAGATGATGATTTTGTTCAAGAGCACTACGGACCACAAGGAGGTGGTTCCCCTGATTCTGTTTTAGTCATATATGACGTTAAGCTCAGGAGAACGTTTCCCTTTGAGTATAACGGCATTGTGGTCCGTAAAGTACAAAGCCACGGGGCGGTCGCGAAGGACGTATGTGCCGCCGTTTCCGCGCCTGTACTTGCTGACAAAGTCCTCAGACAGACGTCGCCTGGCCTCGTACTTCTGAATGATGTTGGGCTTCCAAACGTCCGTGGAAGACGCGCTGAGGAAGCGCGCCAAGAGCGAGTGGAGCGAGCGCCGCAAACGAGTCTTCTTCGGTGTTCATAGTAGCAGGGTAGCAGTATCGAAGCGCATTGAGTGTCGACCGGCGAAGGAGAAAGCGCCATCTAGTGGACGCCATTCAAGTCAAACGAGAGCACAGCTGCGCCTCTAGCGGGAGCGGTGAGTACTAGCGTGGCTACAAGGGCGCGACGGGGGACAAGTCTCGACCCTAAGGAGCTTCGCCCCTAAAACCGTAGCTCCGTCTGCGGGAGGCATTTATTACTCACCGGCGGTACAGCGGCTAGAATAGGGAAGTGTGCCGAAGGCCCCGCCGCTCGCGTGAGCGTTTCAGATGCAGCCGCAAGGCGGCGCTCACGCTCGCATTAAATTAATTAAATTGAATGCGCAAGTGAACGTTGGGTGCATAACATTCACAAAAGAGACAAAGGCGCCCCAAAAAGATTCTGGAACCATATAAAAGCACTCGGAGCTCCAACTAGAAACTCGCAAACGGCTATAAGGGATGAAGACGGTAACATCTATGAAGGCGATGATGCGCTGCGGTACATCACAGACGTTATCAGGCATAACTTCGGTACGAGAAAAAGCGTAGATCCAGATCCAGCAACAACAGAGAGGCTTGAGAGATCAAAATTCAGCATAGAAAGCTTTTATTGGAAAAAGGCAGCAGAAAATGTCCCTAACAACACGGCAGCAGGACCCGATGAAATCCCAATACAGCTAATCAAAAACCTCGGTCCAAAAAGCAAGGCAATGCTGACTAATGCCATAGAGCAAGTGATTAGAACAAAGAATATTCCCGTTGGATGGCGTGAAAGCAAGATGAATCTCATCTACAAAGGCAAAGGAGATAAGGATAAGACGAGCTCGCACAGGCCAGTTACAGTAACGTCGGTGATATACAGAATGGCAATGCAAGCCATAAAATTAGAACTGTCGAAGTGGGTGGAGGAAAACGGTGTATTGGGGGAACTACAGAATGGGTTCAGGCCAGGCAGACGCTTAGAAGACAATATGTTTGTACTAACTCAGTGCATAGAGATTTCAGTAGCTCAGAAAAGACCTTTATGGGTAGCATTTCTAGATATTAAAGGAGCTTATGACAACGTAGACAGGGAATTGTTGTGGGATATTCTTCAATACGAAGGCATAGATGACGATTTCGTGGAGCTGCTGAGGGAGATATATCGAGACAACCAAGTACAAGTGGCATGGGAAGGCCGAAAAGGAAATGAAATGGTGGGAATTCACCAAGGATTGAAGCAAGGATGCCCTCTGTCACCATTGTTGTTCGCGCTTTACGTCAAGGGCATAGAAAGACGACTGGAAAACAGCGAATTAGGTTTTGATTTATCCTACATGCGTAATGGACAAATGGTGCAACAGAAGGTCCCTGGATTGATGTACGCAGACGACATTGTGCTACTAGCGGACAATAAAAAAGATTTACAGATACTTGCGAATATCTGTGGGAACGCAGCGACAAATCTAGGCCTTAAGTTTAGCACAGAGAAATCAGGGATTATGATCTTTAATGAACACACGAGTAACTTCGTGGTGTCAATTCAACAGCAAGTAATACCCATAGTGAAGCAATATAAGTACCTCGGCGTACACGTAAACGAAGGAAAGAATTACTCAAGCAACCACCAAGATAATCTGAAAATAAAGGGGAAGCGGAATGCAGCATTAATGAAACACAGAGCACTGTGGGGCCACAATAAGTATGAGGTGGTGCGTGGAATCTGGAAAGGAGTAATGGTGCCAGCGCTAACATTCGCAAATGCCATTATATGCTTAAAATCGGATATATTGGCGGGTTTGGAAGTTAACCAAAGATCAGTAGGCCGGTTGGCTTTGGGAGCACACGGTAATACGACAAATGAGGAAGTGCATGGAGAGATGGGTTGGGCCTCTTTTGAAGTCAGAGAAGCACAAAGCAAAATTAGTTTTGAAGAAAGGCTCAGGAACATGGATGAAAATAAATGGGCGGCTAAAGTGCACAAGTATCTCTACATGAAAAGCGTGGACACAGAATGGAGGAAGAGGTCAAGGAAGTTGGCAACCAAGTACAGGATAATCGAAACTGTAAATAGACAAGCAGGGGTCATCAGAAAGAAAGTGAGAGAAATAGAGACCGTGAAATGGATGCAAAGAATGGAAACGAAAAGGACAATGGAGATTTACAAGAATGAGAAGAAAGAAATTAGAAGGGAAAATCTGTACGATAACACAAAGGGCAGTGCCTTGCTATTTGAGGCTCGAGCCGGTTGCCTAAGGACGAAAACATATCGGAACAAATATTCGGAACTAGATGAGACATGTGTATGCTGCAGTAAAGATCCAGAGACCACTCAGCACATCCTAATGGAATGCGACGGGATCCACCCAGCGAGAACCGTAGGTAACGTGAAACTCCCAGAAGCGCTTGGTTTCAAAGTGGAAGGAAACATAAACAGATCAGCCGTAGAGATCAGCAAGAGACGATTGGAGTACTGGTGGAATAAAAGCAGGGAAAAGATGGATACGACCTGATCTCTTAAAATCATAGGCAGCGGTACAAGCTAAATTTTTGAAAAAGAAAGATAATGAGAGGGGGGGTATACAAAAATGCTAGATAAAGAACATGTGTAGTATACCTGATTAAATTAAGCAGGCTAAGTGACTATTTGTCGCCACCCCGTTTCAAAGGGGATGCCAATAAATCATCATCATCATCATCATCATCATCGTCGTCGCCCGACCAAGCCCGACGATCGACTAGCCGGATAAGCGCCCAGATTCGCGATGCGAATTTCCTTTTCTTTACCTCGAATGGTAAATCTTGCTGAGCCGGTCGTGTTCGCGAAGATCGCAGCAACATTATAGCGACATATGCGCCCTATAAGTTCGCGTATAACACGTCATTTGCTTGCGAGATCTTGGCCGTCTTGGCACCTCGAAGGCCGTGCAGACACGCCTCGAGTTTTGCTTCACTGCGGTCTTATTTTACGCGCAAATTGCTGTCCATAAACGCGCGCTTGAACTAAAACAACTGTTCTTGCTCGCAAAGATGAATTTAGTCCCTGAGTTGTTCGTTAAAGAAATATGCAATTGGATTTCACTTAATATGTAACTGCCCTTAATTGGAATGCACCCATGATTGTGTTACATAGAAAGTTGCCTTAGGTCACTCAATATTTTCACGTTTGCGCGATTTCTTGGAAACTGGGATATTATAAGCGAAATATGGTGCAATTATTGATAATGTTTATCAATCACTGTGTTGCCGTGTACTGTAATGTGTCACTTCAATAAATGTTACGAGGAAACATAATTAGTTTCGAGCTCGTCGCTCATAACAAACTTTTAATTTCAATTCGTTTCGAACAAACAGAACACCATATACTCGATAAGAATAAAAAGAAAACAGGTTCGGTTGAAGGAACATAAATAAAGGAGCACATTTGACGAGAACACCGAAAAATGCTGATGGTGCATTTAAAATAATAATGAAAACATTAGAATTCTTATTTCCTTTGCTTGCCCAGTTTCAATGGGGATAACAAGGGGACACAAATTAAAAATTATGGGGTTTTACAGGCCAAAACCACGATCTGATTATGAGACACGCCGTAGTGGGAGACTTCGGAAATTTGGACCACCTGGGGTTCTTTAACGTGCACCTAAATCTAAGTACACGAGTGCTTTCGCATTTCGCCCCCATCAAAATGCGGCCGCCATGGCCGGGATTCGATCCCGCGACCAGGAACAAAACTTAAGTGCTCAAGTTGATAGGTTCTGGCCCCTTACATTGCAAAGTAGCATCATGAAGCATCAACAATACAGACAAAATTACTGCAGCCCTCATGTAATGGTAATGCGCATGAAGCAAAGGTATTATTATTTGGTTTGTGTACATGCAACATAAGGACAAGAAGGAAATAGGGAGGGAGCAAGCTGACAACTGCCACCGAGAGGGGCACAACGCCTGCCTACTCTTTCAGGAGGAGGGAATAGAGGAATTGAAAACATGAGGAAAGAAAAGAGGAAAAGAGAGACACAGACAGAACAAAACAAAATACAAATAATGTCTATAAACGGGAGGCCAAGGTCCGTGTCCTTAAGAAAAGTTAGCAGGGCTCGATGGGCCTGGTCACGTCGGGAAGCACACCCTCTTGGAAAGAGGCAATCGTCAAGGGTCGCACATTGCAGTCCAATAAGTCCATATTCCTTAATTAGCAATGCGCGCTGCTCAACGAATGCGGGACACTCTAAAACAAGATGTTCAAGTGCCTCACAGGAGCCACAAAATGTACACGACGGGCTGTCCACACGTCCTTGTCGGTATAGGCGTTCGCGCACCAACACAGACCCAACCCTTAACTTATATAGCAGTGCTCTAGCACGACGGGGCAAGCCTCGACCACGAACACGGGGAGGGAACGATCCGTCTGCAACACGCCGGTCTGGGTGCTGCTTTAGGAGGTGTCGGCGTATCAGAAGACGAGCGTTTTCAAGCATGCAGGAAATGTCAGGACAGTCACATTCGTGGTGGGCACAACTTGAAGCGAGGTATAAATACCGATTTCGACGCAGCGCATACACAAAAGAGAAACAATAACAACTGTGCACAGCCGAGAGAAGACATGAGTGAAGAACCAAGAATAAAAAAAATATTTTAAGCACCATTCTTGTAAAGCAAGGAAAGCACTAAGCCGATTAACACACTTGAAACTACTGTAGCCACTGTACTTAATATTTAACACGAAAGGGCGTAACTGAACACAATACACATTCCCTTTCATGGTTCTCATGTCCTCCTGCGAAGTTTCAAGTGCTTTTTTTTTTCTCTCTTGTGGATGCCCGCTCTTCGTTTTGCACGATTTGTAACCAGTCGTGCAGCCAGGCACAAAACAGTGACTTTGACGGCGGCTGATCCCTGAGCACTTGTCAGCACCGCAGGAAACATAACTTTGCACAAGAATTCCCAACAAAAAGCGGGAGAGACTCGCGGACCAATTTGTATCGGGCGCTCAGCTCGACGTATAAACGAGTGAGAGTGCCCCCCGGCGGATGCATCACAAGGCGGCGACGGCGGTTGCCATAGGAGCCGCCGGGCGGTAATCACACTTCCCCTATTCTACTATACCGGCGGCACAACGTCACTATGAGAACATGACGTCACCACTCCTCGCTCAGAAGGGCGGGTGATTTGAATGGCGCTAGAAGTACGCGGACGCTTCAAACACAATTTTCTCATAAAATAAGTCTTTTCTTGGCACGAAACAACGGTTTCGAGGTTTCTGTGATCGTATTTTAACATTCCACATTGACTTAACATTTGCCTTTAGCGTCCCTTTAACGTCCCATGTCAAGGCAACATGTGCACGGCACGGAGAGGAGGCGAATCACACGCTGCTCCACGAAGTGGTTGCTAGGCAACGCGCGGTGACGTCATCGCCAGGCGCAGTTTTTGTTTGCACTACGCGGCCTAACCAAGAGCTTAAACAGCTCCGCTGTTAAATAGTCGCAGTTTCGGCCGAAAGGCGAAGCATCGATTGCGATAGCAAACTAGAGGACAGCTATACGAAGTAAGAATAGCCGTCTTACTGGCCGTATAAACTTGTAAACATAAGCATAGTAACTAAATTAACAAGCATGGTGCCACGCGCGCACAAGCAAACATGAAGGCATCCAACTCGATGGCCGCGGAAACTCGCTGTCAAAACGCTGTAGTGAGTAATGCAGCAGCAGCGAGCCAATTGACCTTAGTCCCGCCGCTCGCATCAACGCGAACCAAGCCGCAAAAACACTGCGCAGCAAGGAAAGACTGCCCCCGCCCGCCGCAGATGGGTTTCTAGATACAGCCGCCCAGGAGGAAGCGGCGGCGTAGTGCGCGGCCTCCCGCTCCCTACCCTGCCCCCGGAGCCCTGCAGCCCGGCGGGCGCGCGCGGTTGCTCGAACGCCGCGGCGGAAAACGCCCCCTCCCCCCCCCCCCCTATCTTCCTTCCCTCCCTCCGGAGCGGTGCGCGTGACTAGAAGACGGTGCGCGTCGTTCCCGCTTCGCTCTCTTGCGTGCGCGAGATAGAGCCGCGATCGCCGGCTCACCCTCCCACGCTTTCACTCGCACATAAAGAATACGGCACGCGGCGACGATTTTATCGACGTTGGACTTTATACGGAACCTCACGGCGACGACGACGGCAGAAATGCGCTTGGAGTGAGAAAAAACGTAGTTTCAAGCTCTACGTTTACTATTTCGCAGTTGTACACCAAAATCGTGCTATCGATTTAATGTGATTGGTGTCTGTGATAGTGCCTGTGGTGGACCAATATATGTAAGCGTGGGGAACTGGTAAAATGGTTACAATATGCTGAAATAAGTGGCATGGCCGCTCTCTAAAAATGCACAAGGTGTAAGTGGTATAATTGAGCGTTGTGTGCAGTATAAAATTGCTGTGGCTTGGAAGTCTTGATTGATCCAGTCACACTAAACATATAAAGGGTGTTTCAGAAAACGGGTTCTAAATCCTTTAAATATTGCGAAGATGCGATAATTCTGCCATTTCCTCGGAATTGATATTACCACATGAGCATACAATTGAAGATGAGTCCATATAACAAGTTAGAAAAGCAATTGTGAAAAAAAAAATCGGCAGAGACACTTCAGACTGCTTACGTGTGCGAATGCGAAATTATAGTCGCTTCGGTGAAGTGTGTTCGATTTATGTTTTCGACATGCATGAAACTCTATACGCTTGAAATGTTCGACAACGTAATAGAGCGCAAATGGTGAAATGTTCTTATTGGACAGAATGGATACAATACCCCGTACGATGTGGTCGAAGTAGAGAGCGCACGTGAAGGCATCGTCGCTGACGATTTGGCTGCGTTCGCACACCGTCAATCTCTCCACGGGCGTCAGTGCACGCACTACGCATACCTTTAGTCAGCCAGAACCGTGAAGCCACCGTACCAGGCAAGGCCTGTGTTCGATTCCCATACAGATCAAAATTTCCTATTTTTCTTTTTATCAATGCCGCCAATTTACTTAGTTGACAGGAACCTCCCTGAGAAGCTTGAAATCAGTCCGAGCATTTTTAGGTGTTTTTCCTCTTAGCGAAATCGGCCATTTTTGGTACCATCTTTCGGTCACGCCGACGGATTTTCGCGTAATTGGGAATATAATGCTATCGCATTAAAACTAGAATGGTACCTTTTTAAAGGAAATAATGCAAAGTTCCATCCAGTTTGAATCTATATATACAGCGAAGCTTTGTGTGAGTGCAAAAAGAGTCGAAACACGAGTTTGTGCTTACTGAATGTCCGCACAAAGTGACACGTAAAGCTTTATTAATTCGAAAGCATTATAGGCCCCATTACGGCAAAATCCGGCGGCGGCGTCAGCGGTGTCACCGAGAGAGGGTATGAAAAATGGTGACGGAGCAAAGCGCAAACACACGTCAAAAGATGCCGGGATTGACGACAAGTTTCCCAGGGAGGTTCCTATAAACTAGGAAATGAAAGGCTTTGAAAAGAAAAATTTGGTACATTTCGGTTTGGGTGGAAATCGATCCCGGGCCTCCGGGTAGGAGACGAGCACGCTTCCTTGAAGCCACGGTGGCTTCACGGTTCCGACTGACTAAAGGTATGCCTTGTGCGTGCGTCATTGAACATTTCACGTCGCAGCCATCTGGCTCACTAAAGATGTGGCCTAGTGCGTGCGTCGTTAGGCACGTGCCGTATCAAAACGGAGAAACATACCTGATACGGAGAAGCGGTGGTAAAGTCGCGAGGAAAGAGATTAGCGTTAATTAATAAACGTAAATGAAATTATTCAATGGCAGAATTTAAACAAAGGACTCAAAACCCAGCAGCTCGTTTTTACTTAGTGAGCTTATGTATACAGGTACTTCATCAATTCATACTGCCACACTATCACTGAGGTTCCTTATTGCGACAGCAATTATATGGACGCTCCAAGCGAATTTTTGCCGTCGTCGGCGCCGTGGCTGCTGCTTCTGCTGTCACTGCTGATTCTGCTTGCGTGGACGATTGCGTGTACTACTGCAAGCATGGACGATTCACTGCTTGCCACTACTATTTGTCCTTCGCCGACTGCGCATTCCACTCCTGCTTTGGCCGGCGTTCCCAACATGGCGTTCGCACCTCCTCCGCCGCCATTTCTTTCTGTCCCGGGTACTAGTCCTGCAATACCTTGACTATAGTGCCAAGAATAGACTGGCTAGTGTGCCGAACGCGGCCTCCATTGTGGCACCGCATGCAATAAGTGTCGGCGGCTGCCGCTAGGTGCGCTGCAAATGCAGGTGGGTGCCGCGGCGCCACCCGCTCTTCATAGCCCGCCATGTTTTCACAAGGGAGCTGCTGCGCTTTTTGTATTTATAAAGCCGTAGGAGCAGTAAAGTTCTCGTGTAGGAAGGTTATTTCTTGTTTAGGGTTTCTTTTGACTATAAGAAGGCTTATTTACTGCTTGCTGCTTGCGTTTGAGCTTACGTACCAGCTTAGCTTTGTTTCGAGTCTCGAACCTCCGGTGGTTCAATTCAGGAAAAGGGAGCACTACATTCGTTTTCTAAGAAAGTCCAGCTCATTGCAACGTAGGATTTTTTAAGTATACTTATTCGGCGACTTTTTTATAATAGGGAATAAGAATGCCTAATTTGTATGGACCTGTGAAGCTGGCTATATATAGTCTTTTTTTTTCAGACAATACAGATTGTTATAAAAAAAAGTAATGAACGAAGCGAACGTGGCGTTTTCGCAGAAGAGTTACTACCCGAGGCGGACATTGCCTCTAATAGCGTGAGCTTCAAAAGACTAATTAGCAAATTTTATTGATTAAAATTTTTATTCGTGCCTTGGGGACAGTTGCATAAATGGCAAATAAGGAGGCAGTGACATTTTCGTGCCCACCCATATTTTAGACCTTGAAAATCGCACCTAATTCGAGATATTCAAGATGTGTGCGGCGAGGTTTGAATGTTAGCATGCCGCAGTAAATCAAAACCCGACACACAGCCGCACATCCTTGCTAGGCATAAATGTGACGCGTCAGTAGCTGCCGCGACTATAGCCGATACGTTCGGTTTGCTATTTCCTCGCGCTTGTCGTCACGGCGTTTTGGCCTGATATGACAGCGGGGCCGCCTTTTCTGCGCTCCCGCGGCGCTCACTTTCGATATTGCCCGAATTGATCATGCAATTCATCGGATTAATCGAATTTCAACGCTATAGCGTTAAAATTCGATTATAAATATCTCAATTTAGGTCCGATTTTCAAGGTAAAAAAATGAAGGTGCGTTAAAATGTGAGTGTCTTCATAATCGCCAGTTCAACAATTGTATTAAAAAATTATAATAAATTTTTGTTAATTCGGCTTCTGAATCTCACGTTATCAGCGGCAATATCCGCCTCGCCTTGGAACTCATCTGCAAAACGCCGTGTTCGCTGCGCTTATAGCCTTTCTATAAAAAATGTGGAGTCTAAAAGAAACAGACGCAGTTTCACCCGAAAGGCTAAGCATCAATTGCGATAGCAAATTAGCAGAGAGCTATACGTAGTAAGGATAGCAGTTAAATCGGCTGTATAAACTTGGACGCATTCGCTTATAAGTTAATGAACAAGCATAGTGTCAGCGCACACAAGCAAACATGAATAGATCACACTCGATGACCGCAGACAACCACTGTCAAAACGGTGGCGTAAGCAAGCGCGCTTGCAGCAGCGAGCGAACGTTCGTGCGGTCTATCTCTCAATGGAAACTGAGCGGCAAACATTACAGCGCATACAGAGGTAGGAGCTGTGTGCAGATCGCTTTTAAGATACGGTGCGCGCGACCGCTCACAGCAACGCCAAGTACAAGTGCACAGTTGTTGGCAGAATAGAAGCCGCCCCTCCCCCCCCCCCCTCCTGGCGCTGCCTTCCCACTTTCCTCCTTTCACCTGCGAGATTCCACTTCCCCTTGCGCCCGGTCACAAGATACGCATTTGGTGCCGCAGCACAACGTCGCCACCCCCTGCCTCCCCCCACAGCCTTTCGCGCAACGGAAGACGTCGCGTTTGCTCTCCGCCGTGCGTTCGCTCCCCGTGAAAATATATTCTGCAAACAAGGCAGTTATATACACAAGTGCACCCGTGCTGGTCTTGAACTGGACGATTTCGGCATAGCTCGAAGCAAATCTCGAAGAAGGAACTTCTTCCGGAAATGCAGACGCTCAATGAGCTCTTCGGTTAGCTTGCCGGGGAATCACCTCCTTCCGCAGACCGTCAGTCTACACGTCACATCTATTCACCGGCGCGGCCTGATCCCCCTCACGACGCTGTTATTGCCTGGCCGGCACTTCTTGAACCTTCCGAGGGACTCGTGATCCCGTAGCATGAACAAAGCCAATCAATTTGGGTTCACGGAATCAATTTGGGTTGAGGGAGGGATACTCAACTGATTTAGCATTATTATTTCGAACAGATATAAGATTCGGCAAGTAATTGTCATTGGAAATTATGGTGGTGCATTATTTATTGATCTTTGTAAAGCGTTCGACTCACTTGTTCATAACGTACTTCTTGCTAAATTACACTCTATTGGTATAATTGACCCCGCATTGCGGTTATTACGTAACTATTTGCGAGACAGAGAATATACTGTATCAAAATCTAGGACTTACTCACGCCCTAAAACAGCTAACATTGGTGTACCGCAAAGATCTATATTAGGACCTCTCTTGTTTTTAATATACATTAATGACCTCTCACAGTGTCTAAAGTCATCTGACGTGTATCCTTTACACGCCAACGAAACGGCCATTTTCTCTTCAGACAAAAGTGTTCATTTATTAATGCGCAAGCCCAACTACAATGCGGCAAACATTGTAACCTGGTGCCGACCAAACAGACTACACATTATTACTACAAAATCTAGCGTCGTCATTTTCTCAGCTAATCAAAAGCTAATTATCTCAGGGTCTCCATCGCTAACCTTTGCTTCCAGCAGACTTTATCCTACTGACAGTGCAGTGTTTCTTGGTGTCATATTAAACACCTAAAATTTGATGAGCACGTTTCATCCTTAACAAAGAAGACAGCTTATAGAATTAGAATATTAATTGAACTTCGCAATTTCTTTAATGTGAAGGCACTCATCGCCCTTTACTACGCTTTCAGTCATACGATATTAATTGTTGCATATCATCACGGGGGCACACGTATCCGGCTCATTTATCCCCCACTGCAGCGTACCCAAAATCAAGCAGTTTGCATCATCACACGTAGCAGCTATACATCAGAAGCATCTCCATTGCTCAGCTCTAACGGTATTTTATCATTACAGAAAGTAACTAAATATACTGACTTGGGATACTTGTCCATAACTCTGTTAACGGAAAGCTCCCGTTCCCTATGGTTACTAACAGCCAGTATCCTCACTCCACGTCTACCCGATTCGCTTCTACCAACAGCTATGTATTATCAAAACCTAAAGCTAATAATGGTAAACGACTACTTTTTCAGCCACGCAACTTTGGAACTCGTTACCGTATCATATTAAGATACTCTCTCATTTTTACACATTCACGTCAAACCTCCGTAAATTTTTGCACTCAATATAATCTTTCACCGTTACCATTTTATTACTAATTCCTGTGTGTTATTAAAATATTTTAGTGTTAGCTAGTGAATCATTTAATACGGTGGCTTGTGTGTTCGCATATAGCTGCTTTGTATTTATATCCTACTCATTTCTAACGGCAGGTCCCCTGTAAAGTTTGTTGACTATGGGAGCTCCCTCTGTATGGTTGTATAATCCCCATTTGTAACCTTATTATGACGAACAATTATGCCGCAATGCAAGGTCGTGGGTTCGAATCGCACCAAAGGCGTGGGTTCGCCTGCCTTAATGAACCCTATATTAATTAACCGTGTCTTAATTAACACCAAAGGTTGGGTTCGACTCCCACCATTGGCCGTGAGTTCGAGTGTCTCAATTACATCTTAATTACTGCGCCTTAATTAACTTCACCTTAATTACCACCACGGGTCGTGGGTTCGGCTTCGCCATCGGTGGTCACGCCGACAACTATGCAAGCTTTTCCGCCTCATGAGCCATATATATAATGCTTTCGCAATAAATGAAATACTATTTTCTGTTTTTTCCATTGTATAATAGGCTCCAGAGTATACAACTCAGTCAGGAACATGTGAGCGATATTTCCATTATGAATATTCTAATGTATAAGGATGCATCCAGTCCACCACCAAACACATGGAGTGTTACGGTGTTTACCGTGATGTATAGTCTCAAGCTCTTTCCAGGGTATAAAACAGACTGCAATGTAGAGTGCCAGCATTTCCACTACGTTTATTTAACATCGTCCATAAGTTGTTTCAGATTTTTAGAACTTTATTCAGTGCATAGCTGCATGCATTTCCTGCATTGTCTTCCAAAAGACATTTGTGTTGTCTTTTAGCACTCATGGTTTTCTTAAGCGAGGAGAGATAGCACACTTTCTTTTAAGGGAAAGGTGATGTATCTTGAGTTTCGGTTTTAAATTACTTGATCACTGGCGCCACCCTGCGCTCACTGCTGTATGACAATTAGGCCAAGCCTGTTACAGCAGTGTACCCGACTGTATTCCCACTCCTCTCGAGTTGAATACAGTAAGTCGTCGTTTGGTCACCGTACAAGGAAGTCGTCTTTCTGCGGTGCTCTGTGCCCCGAGCGTTAGGCCTCACTTCGTAGGCCTCGCGTCCGGCCCCGTCGGCACAACGCTGCAAGAGCCAATCACCGTCGAGGATTTCGATCCGGATCAGGCTTGGTTGCGATCGAAAGCGGCCGTGTGACACCGCTATAACATATGGACGAAAAATCTCGCAACAGCCTGTAGGTTCCAACTTTTTCTTTAAATTAACACACCTAAGCGAAATCACTATAATGTACGCCAAGCAAAACCAGTTCTCCGTTCCCGCGCGTGGGAGCTTCCTATTACTAGTTGACGTTTCGTTTCGCGTGCTGTACGGGCAAAGTCATTGCATGCTGACTGCATTAGGCTTGGCCAGAACGCTCACTAAATCAACGTATTTCAAGATCAACGATGGCTAAATCACATACCTGTCTGTTATATAGCGTACTGGTAGATATAAGCAGCCGGGTTCTCCGCCCGCGTAAGAACCTAGACGGTATCGGTCGTCCATGTTCTTGAGCCTTTGACCGTTCGTGATATGTAGATGTACACTATTGGATGTGATGATGATTATGACGACGACGATGACGGTGGAGGTGGCGGTGGTCTGAATCCCTTCAATGGTCTTACTCTGTTCACCTTCCCGACTTCACACCCATTTTTCAGGCCGAACTAATAGCGGTTATATTAGCCCTACGAAAGATTCCCCATAACGATTCATTATCTGTTATTGTGACTGACTCACTGTCTGTATGCATAGCACTTACAGCCTCGTCAAATTCGAAAATTTTGCGAACATTTTGTTCAATGGTTCCTTCGTACTTGCGGCAAGTATACTTGCTTTGGGTACCGGGACATCGCGGTTCTCACTTGAATGAAATGGCTGATTCACTCGCACGAGCATCACTTAATGGCCCTGTCATATCTGTTTTGCCGACATCAGCTTATGTCACCGCGGCCATGTACAGAAATTTCTCTATATCGCAAAATTCCACAAAATCTATTTTAAAGTCGTCATCTGATTTCCACCATATTTGCTTCTCATGGAATAATAATTGGTGTACTTCAATGCAATTGGAAGTTTCCATTACAAAATTTAGATGCCGTATACCGCCTCTAAATTTTTACTTACACAGGTCTGGTCTCGCTGTGTTCCCTCTATGTTCTTTTTGCAATGAATCCGAATCCATTGAGCATTTTTTTTCATTCTTTCGTGCCGCCGATTTTTAAGAGAAAGAAAAATCTTAGAAATTGCGTTTCGAAAACTTGGCCTATTATTAACCTCACCGACCATTCTCTCCTTTGGGGCGACTTCACTGGGACACAGTCACAGGGATGCTTTTCTTGCAGTTTACAATTTCATTAGAGATACAAAACGAGTACCTTGCTGAATTTGTAGAATTATTAATTATTCCTATTATTTCACTTCTTTATGACAAAATTACTTTATTTCAAAATTCTTAATAGCATTTTTCTAACGACTGCTATGCAGATTAAGTTTTTGTTAAATTTCTCATAAACATAGTTGAAACCGCCTGTTTCTTGGCCAATCCCCCGTAGTGGGTATGAGTCAACGTTTAGGAAACAAGACAAGATGCTTATGATGATGATTGGCTACCCTTGGCCACCCGATTCTTGGCCCATCCTCTTCACTGAGTCAGAACAAATCGGGGAGGGTACTAGACAGGCCTGATTATGTAACAAATTATGATGACATGAGACTGTGTTGCCTGCTAGTGGCTACTTCGTCTTCTCGTTTGGCATAGATTCCAGGGGCGAATACGTGGTTACAATCCGAGGCATTTGTGCTACACGGCCCAGAGTATTCTCTGCAGAACCATTTGCTTCCGAAATCTTGCGGTTGTGATTAAAGCTGATGAAGGGCTAACTTTAATGACCAGACCCCTTCGTCAAAGCGTCTGCCGTTTGGATTTGGGAATCGGCCTGTATTATAAGGTACCCGAACCAATGGAATATCAGCTAAGCGATGAGGTACTAATGATTCAAACACGCAATACCCGCGAGTCGATAGATGCGTACACATGTGTACAGGAAGTACACTTCCAACTAAATTTTATTTGAAGAAATAAGGTTTACATACATGAGAAATAGATTGCACCACCATGATGTCATGAACTCCCTATCGCATCAGAAAGACAATATTCGTTTACCTAATAAAGACGTTAATTCTCTCTCTTCGTCGGCAAGTGACACTGACGGGCATCTAATGCACATAACCTCGGCCCCCGCAATGTAAAAAGCTTCTAGCATCTCCCTTTCTAAACTATCTCCGGAATGTGACAGAACCGTGATGTCATAAAGGTTCGGACGGCATTTGTGACGTTTACAAGGTTCAGCCAAATGACCGCCCGCATTGTCATTTACGGCCCAGTTGTGCTCTCGCGCCCTTTCATTGTAACAGCGCCCCGTTTGCCTAATATGTACCTGTTTGCAGCTTAGGGGGATTTCATGGCGCTGCATGTTTCTTAGAGCATGTGTCTGGTTTTGCTTTGGTCACGAAAGGGCATATCTTGGCCAGTTTACATGGCGCACTAAAGACAAGATTAACATTGTGCCTTTGCGGAACCTTCTTGAGGTTGTGGAACACCCTGTGCCAGCATGGGATCCCGTGTAACCTCCTACTATCATCTGGTTTTATTGCGATAGCAATTATATGGACACTCAAAAGCAGATTTCTGCCGTCGGCGTCGCCGTCGCCGTCGGCGTCGCCGTCGCCGTCGCCGTCGCCGTCGCCGTGAGGTTCCGTATGACGTCATTTGGAGATGAAATCGTCGCCGCGCGCCGAACGCTGTATGTGCGAGTGAAAGGGCGCGAGGGGCGCGTCTTTCACGGGGAGTGAACGCATGGCGGAGAACAAACGCGCGTTCTGCGCCTTGCTCGCTTAAGGGCTGCAGAATTAGGCGTCTCGTTTCTCCTTTACAATCACCATATATGTAGAGCAAACGCGCCTTCTTCAGACGCGCGAGAGGCCGTGGGGGAGGGGGAAGGAAGGGACGCGACGTTTAGCTGCGGCACCAAGTGCCTATTTATATGAGAGGCTCCAGCAACAGTCACCAACGCCGCACGCATTTTGAGCTAACGCGGGCAAAACGCCGATGGCGTCGACAACAGTTCTGCGTGTTGTTGCTACCAAAGCCGCTCACATTACTTCGTATGACATTGCTGTGTTGCTATCGCATTCATTGCTTCGCCCTTAGGGCGAAACTGTGACATTTTTATTGCGATAGCAATTATATGGACACTCAAAAGCAGATTTCTGCCGTCGGCGTCGCCGTCGCCGTCGCCGTCGCCGTCGCCGTCGCCGTGAGGTTCCGTATGACGTCATTTGGAGATGAAATCGTCGCCGCGCGCCGAACGCTGTATGTGCGAGTGAAAGGGCGCGAGGGGCGCGTCTTTCACGGGGAGTGAACGCACGGCGGAGAACAAACGCGCGTTCTGCGCCGTGCTCGCTTAAGGGCTGCAGAAGTAGGCGTCTCTTTTCTCCTTTACAATCACCATATATGTAGAGCAAACGCGCCTTCTTCGGACGCGCGAGAGGCCGTGGGGGAGGGGGAGGGAAGGGAGGCGACGTTTAGCTGCGGCACCAAGTGCCTATTTATATCAGAGGCTCCAGCAACAGTCACCAACGCCGCACGCATTTTGAGCTAACGCGGGCAAAACGCCGATGGCGTCGACAACAGTTCTGCGTGTTGTTGCTACCAAAGCCGCTCACCTTACTTCGTATGACATTGCTGTGTTGCTATCGCATTCATTGCTTCGCCCTTAGGGCGAAACTGTGACATTTTCTTACGTGTTCAATCTTTTCAAGAAGCTTATAGCAGACGCTAGCAACTAAATAAGACGGGAAACCGGCTTAGCTCAGCCTTGTAAGCTGATTGTTAAAGCTGCTTTCTACTTTGTGAACGCAAGATTTATTTAGTGCTTCCTTTAGAGACGCCATTGCAACTCTTCTTTTTGCTAATTTGGAGTGGCCACTCATACGATATCAACTGCTTGTCGAACCTTGGCTGGTATTCTCAACCCACATGCGTGTTCCTTAACGTGAGCTTCAAATCCAAGAAACGAATGCAATTTTCACTTGACCGCCTCATCTAGCCTTGAGTGTGGCACCTTGTTAAGGACCGCCAGGTAGTCGTCGACGTACATCAGTACTGTAGGAGCGCATGACTGATACAGAATGCTATTCACAAATTTGTCAAAGATGCCAAGAAAAATTGCGATAGCAAATTTGTAGAGAGATATACGGAGTAATGATATTAGCTTTATCAGCTGTATAAACTTGGACATGCAGCAGCACCGGCAACGCGCCGAACTGTTGCCGACGCCGTCGGCATTTTGCCCGCGTTCGCTCAAAATGCGTGCGGCGTTGGTGACTGTTGCCGGAGCCTCTGATATAAATAGGCACTTGGTGCCGCAGCTAAACGTCGCCTCCCTTCCCTCCCCCTTCCCCCCCTCCCCCACGGCCTCTCGCGCATCGGAAGAAGGCGCGTTTGCTCTACATATATGGTGATTGTAAAGGAGGAAAGAGACGCCTACTTCTGCAGCCCTTAAGGAAGCACGGCGCAGAACGCGCGTTTGTTCTCCGCCGTGCGTTCACTCCCCGTGAAAGAGCGCGTCCCTCGCGCCCTTTCACTCGCACATACAGCGTTCGGCGGCGCGCGGCCACGATTTCATCTCCATTGACGTCATACGGAACCTCACGGCGACGGCGACGGCGACGGCGACGCCGACGGCAGAAATCTGCTTTTGAGTGTCCATATAATTGCTATCGCAATAAAATATCCGATAGACTGGGAGCGAGCGACGATCCAATGCATATACCCTGGCATTGTACGTACTGTTGGTTTTCGTAAATAACTACGGTGGATTGAAGGTAAAAGTTCAGAAGTTCTAGAAACCGCTCACTATTTACTCCAGTTAGACAATTGAACTTAATTTCACCAAAGTCTTCAACCTTGTTCCTAATGGCACATAATATTCCTTCATGAGGAATCGCATAATATAAGTCATCCACATCCAGTGAAAACGTGTACACACCACTCTATGGCCCTTCTTCTAAAGAAAAGACACGAAGCGGTGTTGTGTTGAATTGAATTTTGTTGCGTTAATGGAAGCTTTGTATATGACCGCTGAATTAAATAAACCTTTCCCAACTTCCTAACTGGCTGGTGACTTTAAGAGAACAGGTTGAAGTAGGTGTAATATACGAGGGTTGTCCGCAGAACAAGGTTCCCAATGATTTTTCCCAATGAAAAACATGTCTATTGGCATTGCATATTACATTTTAGGAGAGCTTAGACTTTCCCCTATTTTTCGACATAATCGCCATTGAGATCAATGAAGTTTTGCATGTGGTGCACCATCTTCTTTATGCCTAAATCGTAGAACTCTCCCGTCGCGCCGTGAAGGCAGCTTAACACCTCTTCTTTTAGCTCTTCTCCGGTTCTGAAATGCGTCCCACCCGGGCCGTCGCCGAAGGACTCTGTCTACCGGCCCCGACCTGGGTGGAGCAACCGGATTGATTGGCGGGGCCTCCAGCCCCGCTTTAATTCTTTCTCCTCAGGACCTCAATAAAGATCGTACTCACTCACTCCCACCCAGGTGCTTCTTCAATTCAGGGAAGAGATGGTAGTCATTTGGGGCTATGTCTGGGCTGTAGGGCGGATGTGTGAGAGTATCTCATCCAAATTATGTTGATGAGATGGTTTGTTACACGAGCGATGTGCGATCGAGCGTTGTCCTGATGGAAACGCTCTCCTTTCGTGAGCATGCCTCTACTCTTAATTGAAATCGCGCGGCTAAGGTTCTTCAACGTCTCACGGTAGCGGTCCACATTTATTGTTGTACTGGTAACAATGAATTCGCACAACAATAACACCTTCCTGTCCCAAAAGAGGTTCGCCATCACATTGCCGGCAAACAGTGTTTGTTTGAACTTCCGCGGCTTTGGCGACTCTGGATGTTTCCACTGACCGGATTGTTGTTTCGCTTCCGGTGTCGTGTAGTGGACCCAGGTCTCGTCCCCAGTGACAATAGAGTCCAAGAATTCCTCGCCGTGGGTTTCGTAGGCCTGAAGAAATTCACGGGCCACTTCAACACGTCGCCGTTTGTGGTCTTCCGTAAGCATTCTCAGGACCCACCTTGCACAAACCGTGGCATACCCTAAATGGTCTGTCAAAATTTTTTCATTGCAGGTCTTGCTGACATCAGGGATCATCTCGCAGAGCTCCCGAACCATCACCCTTCGATCTTTCAGCATTGTTTCTTCCACTTTAGAAATCGTTTCGTCCGAAACCGACGGCCGTCCAGAACGCTGTTCGTCATGGACGTCTGTACGTCCGTCTTTGAATTCTCTGCACCATTTGCGCATGTGTTGTACGACCATACACTTTTCCCCGTAGACTTCACACAGTTGGCAATGAAAGTCCACCGGCGCAGTGTTTTTTGCGCACAAAAACGAATCGCGGAGCGTAATTCGCACCCGGCGGGAGAAGCGAGTGGGAGCTCCAACTCTGACAGCTGCCAAGCCAAGACTGAGCGTCGCAGACAGCTCGCCGCGGGTCGGGGACTGGGAGAGCGGGAACGAAGCTAGACGCCAGTGTCGCCGGATCCCGCGTAACAGCGTTCCTCGCGACTGCAGCTCTTCGGGGACCTTATTTTACGGGCAACTCTCGTAAATGTCATATTTCTTCTGACATTTGCTTCCGCCACGTGATCTGTAAAGCAAAGCTTTCTTTGCCTACTATCCCGTGTCGCTGTAACAGTTTTATTTGTAATAAACGGGTGTGACTTGCCCTCTTGGCCATGATGTTCTTGGGAGAAATGGGAGATAAAAGAGGAACTAGCGTAGGGCCAGTTAAAATTGAGCGGACAAAGACTTCTCGCAGAGAGATTCTGGCACAGTCCAGGATCCTCATTCCGCGCTGTGGCTCCCCTCCTTAACCTCCTCAATTGCTGAAAACTTCCGGGACGGATGGCTGCGTACAGAGTGCCCATAATCTTGCGTCCGTGCTGGGTAAAGGCTAAGCACTCCTATGAGAGGTGAAAGACGTCGGCTCGCTTGCCGATGTTGCAGCTCAAACAGCAACATGTAGATGTGCCTGGTAAGCTATGACAAGAAGAGAGAGAGAGTAGATTTTAATGAAGAGAAGGGAGGAGAAGTCGGCCTGGAGAGCGTGTCTCTAGCCTACTACTCCTCACTGGGGTAAAGGGAAGTGGGAGATACAGGTAGAGGTAGGTGGCAGGTGATTATGATATCGTACAATGAGCTACTACATACACACGTTGTCCAATACGCGGTTGTGCACTTTTCACACACTACACGCAGGAGTAGTGTTGTCCACACAAAACGTCATCGCACAAACACATTTCGCACACTGCACACTGCACAGGTCCTAGAGACGACCGTCTAAGCCCGTCTCACACATAAAGTTCAAAAGTGATCTTATGGTGCGCTGGGCATGATCAACTCTTCGCCACGTGCCTAAAACCTTTGCTTCCGAAAAGGGGCGGGTGTCCAAACAGTCAACACTACGCTTTAGTGTCCTTCGCTCGGCCTATGACAAGAAGTATTTGGAGGAAAGTATCAGCATCCCGGGTGTCAGAGCCGTAAACGTCCTTACTCTCATAAACCAAAACTTTGGACACTTGTCCGTGTTCCTGCCGAATCGGATACGGGGGCCGAATGAAAAAAGCGTTTCGTTCATAAATGCTCATTGCCACATGGCTGGCCACCTTCACTGATCATATTGTTACCAAGCGCTGCTATAGACGAAGCTGAGGACAGTACGGAAGACGACGACACTCTGTGATGTCGCACGAATTTGTTTTCCATCTTGTATGTTTTGTATGCCAGTGGCCGCATTGTAAATATCCTGTAAATATATTTTAGACCTCTTTGCCCGTAAAATTTTGGTGGAGGTGCGGGTTCTCCAAGACAGACAGACAGACAATGAACTTTTATTGAGGTCCTGAGGGACTAGCCGGTGGAGACCCGCTGGGGCCCCCGGCTCGCCGCTGGCTGCTCCCATGTCGGAATCGGGAGGCCAAGCCTCTCCGCTCTTTCACGGGCCCTCTGGACGGCCATGGACTGGAACTTGAGTTCCGTACTTGAGATGGCCTCGTCCCAGTCCTGTTCGCTGGTGAGTGACGTATCCCGTAACGCAGGACACTGCCAGAGCATATGTGCTAGAGTGCTAAACACCTCCCCACAATCCGGGCACTGTGGGTCAATTTCTGTATTAATCCTGCTTAGGAAACCTCGCGAGGGATATGACCTCGTCTGAAGCATCCTAAGCGTGATTGATTGAGCTCTACATAGATTTGGGTGTGGAGGCGGGAAGCGCCTGCGTTCCTCTTTATAGTGGGAGACGATTTCATGAAATGTTAATAACGGGTCGCTGTGGCCGAGCTCCTCCGGATCCAATGAAGCCTCACCGCCGTCGCGGCGCGTGAATTCTCGCGCACGGCGGTGAGCAATCTCATTGGGATTCGGACGGCCCGGCAGCACGTTGTCACCCATGTGAGCGGGGAACCACGTAATGTAATGCACGGGGTCAGAATAAGTTCTTGACTTGCTCTTCAGAAGCGCCTCCGCCTGTCTCGCAACCATTCCCGAAGCGAAAGCCCTGACGGCCGCGCGTGAGTCAGTGTAGATATACGGCCTTTTAAAATCCTGCATCGCCAGCGCTACCGCCACCTGCTCTGCCACGTCGGCCGTGACAGCGCCTACCGAGGCCGCAGATAGGAGCTCGCCCTTCTCGCTGACCGCAGTGACCGCGAATTTACCGGAGCGCCCATATTGAGCTGCGTCCACGAAGGTTTCCAGGCCGACCGTTGTCTTTAAAATCGTCCTGGCACGAGCTGCTCGCCTGCCCGCATTATGCTGTGGATGAACGTTTCTAGGGAAGGGACCGACGACGTAGGTCCCTCTGGAGCTCTCGTCCAGCTGAACCGCCTCACTGTGACTGTAACGCGGCCGCAAGCCCGCCGCATCCAAGAGGCGCCTACCCGCGCTGGAGCCCGAAAGCCTCGTGATCTGCGCCGCTTGTTGCGCCTCTATTAGTTCGAGGGTGGTGTTATGAACGCCGAGCTGCATTAGCCTGTCCGTGCTCGCCGTGACCGGAATACCCAGTACCTTCTTGACGCTTTTCCGCATCAACGTATCAAGCTTGTCCCTTTCAGTCTTAGTCCACTGCAGGGCCGAAACCACATAGTTGATGTGGCTCATAAGAAAAGCGTGATGCGCCCTAAGTAGGTTGTCCTCGCCTAGGCCCCCCTTCTTATTGGAGACTCTCATGATTAATCTGAGGATATTCTCGGTTTTGGCGGTCAGATGCGCAATGGTTTTGGCATTACAGCCCCTGGCATCGAGCAACAATCCTAGAATTCTGATCGAATTCACCCTGGGGATCTTCTGGCCGTCCCGCGTGTACACATCTATGGGGATCTGCTCGAGCGGCACGAGCCCCCGAACCCCCTGCCTTGCCGGTCTGTATAACATGAGCTCTGACTCGGTCGGGGATTTACGCAGCGGGCGCTCCTTGGCTGCGTTGACAATGCCAGCTCAAGGCGAGAATGCTTCGGGCACGTCGCAAACCTGCCGTTATCCTGGCACAACCGCGCGACGCTGGCACCTTTTCCGGCACAGACAAAGCCGACGTTGAAGACTGCCTTCAACTCTATGAACGGGTGAGCGCGAGCAATCACTGGGACCATACCGCCAGGTTCGCTAACCTGATATTTTACCTTGCGGGAACGGCACACGTCTGGTTGGAGACCCACGAAGAGGAACTCACTAGCTGGGACCTGTGCAAGCAAAAGCTCATTGATTTGTTTGGCAAGCCTGTTGGCCGCGGGCGTGCCGTACAGAAAGACCTTGCGTGCCGAGCTCAGACGTGCACCGGGTCCTATGTGACATATATTCAGGACGTGCTTGCTATTTGTCGCAAGCTTGACGAGAAGATGCCGGAAGCGCAAAAGGTCGCGCACATCCTCAAATAAATAGGGATGACGCGTTTATGCCCCTCATTTTCAAGAACTCATCGACAGTGCAGGACATCATTGCTCAATGCCGCCGATTCGAAGAAGCCACAAGCAGTCATATTGCTCACAACATTTATCGCCTTCCAAATACGGCTGCAACGTCTACATACGAGGACCTCCGTCTCCCATCTGTGCCGCATGCTTCAGGCAGTATTGTGCGCATCGTCCGCCAGGAGATTGAAGCTGCATCACTTGTACCTACCCAGGTTCGCGCCCATGACGATTCCCACGCAACAATATCCCTCATCCAGACCGTTGTACGGCAAGAGTTGGCCAATGTCGGACTCCATTCACTGAGTCCAGCCCACAGAATCGACAATCGCTCACCCGGCGTACCCGATCTACCACGAAGTTCGGACGCTCGTCCTCGTTATCGAAACTCGGAGGAATGGCGCGCTTATGATGATAGGCCTATCTGCTTCTGCTGTGGACGAGTTGGACATATTTCTCGCCACTGTCGCAGTTCCACCACGTCTCGACCTTCCACCGATGTCGTACACGTCACCCGCCTCAAGCGATACCATTCGGGCGATCTAGGCAACGCCGCGACGGCGCCTTCCCCACAGGGGGTCATCTTACCAAGCGCTGCTCGAGACGAAGCTGAGGACAGTACGGAAGACGACGACGCCCTCTGATGTCACGCGGATTGGTTTCCCATCTTGTATGTTTTGTACGCCAGTGGCCCCGTTATAAATATCCTGTAAATATATTTTAAGCCTATTTCTCCGTAACAATATTTCTTTCATCAATACTGGCTGAAATTTTCATTCCCGAACAATTCTACCATAAAAGCTTATTGTGAATACGGGCCCTGGGCCCGTATTCATAAATCGTTTTTCCTTTTATTTAGTTTGAATTCAAGGCTGTGAATTATCCTTCTGTCAAGAACACGTATAATGTGTGACCTAGCTAATGTTAGTCATGTTAACAAAAAATTGATAAAAAAATACAGAGCACAATACGGTTTGGCTACCGAACACCGTAGGTCTTATAATCACATATTCCCCGTATGCCCTAATGATTTTTTAACACCTTGGCTAACGTGAGTTACCTGGGACACCCTACATCAGTGTTCCTCAAACTTTTAAAATACGTGACCCCGTTCAGCAGTACTAAACCTACCATGACCCCCCGCCTTTATAAACTTTCTAAAAATTTACGTTTTTCAATGACGAACGTATATTTAAATTTTAGTTTTTGTAGAAGACATTAAGCGCAGCAAAGAGGTACAAAATATGCTTGTTAATGTTTCTCTTTTTGTTTTTACACTGATTGATTATTGCATGTACTTAAAAAACAAGGATGTATTTGCTTCCTTGATACAACCAAATCAATGCGGGGGTATGTGTGGCTCAAGGCACATCACATGACTGCTTCTGCATTCAATCTGTTTCTTGCATTTTACTTGATTACTAGGACAATCGAGAAACCACTTTCACCAATGCAATTTGAGGAGAAAAATAAGCTTCAATGCGAATTTGGTGGTCTAGCGGAAAGCGCGAAGCCTTTTCGCCCATTATTTAGAGTTCCTGAACCGGTGTTCCTGAAACTTCTCTTTGGCTGCGGTGTTATTCATTAGTTCCAAGGATGCCTCTTGTCTGTGATTAGGAAGATCGTCCACGGTGCACTGAAAAAGATTGCTGCCAAATTTCAGCCGTAATTGTCATTTGCGTCCATAGGCTGAAAATAGTGTCTGAACTCTTCTCGAATGCCCTCTATTTTGGTCGGCTTAGCAAGAATTCTGCAGTGATTGGGAAATTGCTCACAAGTATTCTTAAACAAGACACGCCTTTTAGCTGGGGCCCAGCACAAGGCGCGGCTTTCTCCGAGCTAACTACACGACCCACAACGCTTCCCATTTTGGCCCACTTAGAGTCACCAGCCCAAACCGAAGTCCGCACTGACGCAAGTGGTTACGGCATAGACGCTGTCTTGACCCAACGTCAACTTGAAGCGAACTGCTTCATCGCTTATGCCGGCAGGCTGCTGTCCGCATCGGAGCGAAATTACTCAATTACCGAACGTAAATGGCTCGCTCTTGTACAGGCGGTTGCAAAATTTCGCCCCTATCAATTTGGTTGTCCGTACACAGTAATTTCCGACCACCATGCCCTCTTTGACTCTTGGCTCGCCTCTTTGAAAGACCCTACAGGCAGACTTGCTCGATGGGAACTGCGCCTGCAATAGTAGACCTACACGGTCGTATGCAAGATAGGGACACCCCTCTCTATAAGACAGGGACACGCCTACAAGACAGGGACATGCCTGCACAAAAATGCGGATTGTTTGTCCCGCTACCCTCTGGCAGAATATGATTCTTCGCGCACTGAATCCCTCGACTGTGTCTTTTCCGTGAGCCAGTTGCTTAACATCGCCGAGGAACAGCGTCGGAATTACAGCTTAATGGAAATAATCGAGCGCCTGGAATCCTTCCCTAGCGAAGCCTGTGTGCGCATGTTCACCTTGAAGGATATGGTACCTTATATCGGCGTAAAGTGCACCCTGACGGTCCTGAGCTCCTCCTCGTTATACCATCACACCTGCACTCCACAGTTCTTCGTGAGCTTCACGACGCCCAAACCGCTGGCCACCTCGGTGTACTCGCACACATGACCGTGTGCGCCGTCGCTTCTATTGGCCTGGCCTAGCCCGCTCAGTACGGCGCTATGTCAGCGCCTGCGAGCTGTGTCAACGGCGAAAGAAACCGTCTACGCTTCCTGCTGGGTATCTTCAGCCATCGACGTCCCACCTGAACCCTTCTTCCGTGTAGGTTTGGACATCCTTGGACTCTTACCGACATCAACTTCAGGAAACAAATGGGTTGCCATGGCTACCAAATACGCGACGCGCTATGCAATGGCACGAACGCCGGCGCCTAGCTGTGCTACAGACGTGGCGGACTTTCTCCTCCATGGCGTGATTTTAGTACACGGTTCCCCGCGTCAATCGCTGACTGACCACGGCCGTACATTCCTGTAGAAAGTCCTCGACGACATCCTGCACTGCTGCTCCACGCAGCACAAGATCGCCACGTCATACCATCCCCAGACGAACGGGCTCACCGAGCGCTTGAATCGCACCTTAACCGAGATGCTTCCAAAGTACGTGTCGGCTGACCACCGTGATTGGTACCTTGGATACGCGACATGCGTATTAACTCCTCCCGCGACAATATTATACTCTCCCTTTGCCCTTTGTTCGGACGTGAACTAACTTTACCATTGGACACATTTCTTCCTTCGCCTGCAACTTCAATTTGTGAATATGCACGCGACGCCACTGCGCGGGCTGATTACGTGCGGCAGATGGCCCGTAGTAGGCTTACTGATTCCCAAGACAATCAGTAGCGCCTTTACTGCAGCAGAACGGATAGTTGGGCGAGTTGGTACGAATTCATAGTGAAATATTTTGCGCGCACAATCGACAAGGACACAGTGAAGGGGGACACATGAGAGCTTTCTCACAACTTTGTTTATTTTCGGAAAGATAGAGAACATCTTGTCCTTGTCGATTGTGCGCGCTAAATATTTCAGCGACACCGCGACGAACGTTTTGCTCCTCGTGCCCTCGTGCTACTTTAAACCCCCTCCAGACGTGTGGACCTTTCTGAAAAGAAAAGCTCCTTCCTCGCTACAAGGGCCCACACCACGTCCTCCTTCGACAAGTGACTGACGTCACGTACGAGACTGTGTCCGCCAGTTCTACTACATGTTCCGTTCCTTTGTCCAGCGATGTCGTCAGTTTCGAGACTGAAGCATTACCACCATTCCTCTGCTGTCGGTCCTTAGTGGCGCCGGACCGGCTCTTCTGCCACCGGGGGTCATGCTACGTCCTACTAGAAGACATTGATGTTGACCCTTGAATTTAGTGGGTTGTACCCACTAGCAGCCATTTCACTTCACTTCAGTTCACTTTTATTTCCTTAAAGAGCCCTCACTGGGGGTATTACACAAGGGGTGGGGTTTACAAATCTTGATTGTTCTAATTAGTGGCTCGTTTGACCAATCCGTTTGTGAATACGGGTGCTAATGCTGCTTATCTGATGACGACGACGCGCCTTCCTTGATGTTGGCTGGCTTCCATGTTGGCCAGTGCACGCTATCCTTGTAAATACGCCCTGGAATGGTTGCGCTACTGCTCTTTCACGTTACAATATTAACTGGATCCAGTCGTAGACGAAGTATTTGATTTAGAAGCATTGCGAAGTGCAAATATAAATTAGCTTGCATTGGGTACTATCAACTGCTGTTAAGGTTTCTATGGACACCTAAAATTTAAACCGCATCGCTTCTCTGCCACATAACGGCGCATAATAATTGAGACCCGGTAATCGATACCTTGTGAAACAATAACTTAGACTTCCTGGTAAGCTCAGATGGTAGAGCTACAAGCCTGGTATACAGATTTCGTCAAGGGTCGATCCCCGGAGCAGGACTAATTTCCTTCAACTTCGGCGCTTTCTTTCTAGGAAACCCCCATAAATTTTCGCCGTGCTATTGTGGGGTGAAAGATAATGTTCCTTTTCAGCAAGCTTCCTCAATTTGCGGATTACCGCAGGACTGATTAGACCAACCCGTCTGTGAATACGGGTGCTAGTAGTCCGAAAGCTCGTTACATACACGACAGCTCTGAGAAGGGTTCCCGTCTCAATGAGTGGCTGCTTTCCAATGAGACAAAAGAGAACAATTTTTTTTCCTCTTCTTCCGTCGTAGTCGTCGGAGCGATTTGATTTCGCTCATGCGCCCGCGCGGCTGCCATCAACATGGTTCATGTCGTTGGGCGCCAGGAAAGCGCCGCCCTTTGTGACGATGATGCCCGTGGCTGCAGACATGATGGTCTTCTCCATAACGCTGTCACCCAGCTTGCGAAGCAGAGATGCCTGCGACAGGGCGTTTCCATCACATTATATGGGCATGCCCATGTAGCTCCAAACAATATCACACACAGCGTAAATCACAATGCTAAAACACCCTTGGGCAGTGGGAGGCTATACCACCCAGCGAATGCCCAGAAGACCAGCTCTGGGCTGACCGGCTGGCGGAGCACGCCGCTACTGTTCGAGGCCTGACCTGCGTCTGACAAAAAGGGGAGCTCTACGGGACTAGTCTGCCGGTATCTCCGTTTCCCTTTCGAACTCAGCAGAAACTCAATAAATATGTTTTATCTCTCTCTCTCTCTCTCTCTCTCTCTCTCGTGTTACGTAGTTGGTAGAACTAACTTTAGATTGATGTATGTGGAGCTGGGTTGAAGATTGGGGTTGAAGATTAATATGCAGAAGACAAAGATAATGTTCAATAGCCTGGCAAGGGAACAAGAATTCAGGATCGCCAGTCAGCCTCTACAGTCTGTAAAGGAGTACGTTTATCTAGGTCAATTGCTCACAGGGGACCCTAATCATGAGAAGGAAATTTACAGAAGAACAAAATTGGGCTGGAGTGCATACGGCATGCATTGCCAAATCCGGACTGGGAGCTTACCACTGTCGTTGAAAACAAAAGAGTGCAATCATTGCATTCTACCGGTGCTAACATATGGGGCACAAACTTGGAGGTTAACAAAGAAGCTCGAGAATAGGTTAAGGACCACACAAAGAGCGATGGAAAGAAAAATGGTAGGCCTAACGGTAAGAAACAGGAAGAGATCGATGTGGATCAGAGAGCAAACGGGGATAGCCGATATGCTAATTGACATTAAGAGAAAAAAAATGGAGCGGGGCAGGCCATGTAATGCGTAGGATGGATAACCGGTGGATCATTAGAGTTGCAGAAAGGATACGAAGAGAGGGGAAGCGCAGTCGAGGACCGCAGAAAATTAGGTGAGGTGATGAAGTTAGGAAATTTGCAGGCGCAAGTTGGAATGAGCTAGCGCAAGACAAGGGTAATTGGAGATCCCAGGGAGAGGCCTTCATCCTGCAGTAGACATAAATATAGGCAGATGCTGATGATGATGGGGAGCTGGTGTACACGGGGATTCAAAGTCCGTCTTCAAGGTAGCACCATTCTTTCATCTAGTCGCCATCCTCCTTAACCTAGAACTCACCCGACATTGGACGAGCTTGATTGGCTTAGTGCAGTCACATGGCACGGAAAAGGTCTTAAAGTATTATCCTCTAGTATAAGTTACCCCAAGAGATGCGTGAATAAGGTTTACCGCACGAAAAACGGTTTCGAAGCGCGTATTGATAATAAATTTAGTATGACACAACCTACGTGGTACTTGTTCTCGCACGCGCGTGAAGAGGTCTGGAACCTTTTGAGGGGGCGCTAGCGGCCCTCCACGTAGGAGGACGATTACAGGAGGAAGGGGGAGCGGAAGGGGAAATGACGATTACATTTAGTCTTATCTATAGGAACCTTCCGCGAGTTCAAGTAGCGGAGCATCAACGAGCACGAGAAGAATAGTATGTACCCGAGCGTTTCTAAAACACACCTCCAGGGTTAAATGTGGCGCTAGGGTCTAGTCTCCAGAGACCCGAAGAAAGCTTAAGGGTATATTTGCTTTTCGAGTTCGTTCTCATTACCAACTGGTATATATGTTAAGAGCGTGCGAAATGCCTATGTCACGTGTATTTACACTGTATTTACAGAAGTCCTGAATTCTCAAGAAGCCTGACCACATGGTTATGTACTGTGTGTGTAGTAGCCATTGCAATCTACACGGTTTTCCATTAGATTAGAAGTGACATGCCTTAACGAAGCAGAAATTCACAATTGCCAGGGAACCTATGTCCAGTAAACTTTTTACTGCTGACTGCACGATGACAAATTAAGCGTGTCCCTCATGTTTCTTATGTTAAAAAAAACTTTTTTTATTTTTTTTATTTGCTAGACACAGAGACGAAGATTTCACATCGTGATGTGAGCTGGCATGTAGACGTTGCATCCTGGATTTCCCTATCACCTCGTGAAACGCACTGCGCTGCGCAGATACTTTCAGTCATCTCTGACGACACAATTGTCTGAATCAAAATATTGTTGTCTTATACGCTGACAGCAAGAATGTGACCAAGTAACTTCCGCACACTTCTGCGGGCATCTGACTTCATATTCGGGATGATTATTTTAAGCAAACACTTCCGAATAAATTTTGACAAGGAATAAAGGTAGTGTGCATTATACGTGCAAGGGGTATTAGGAGACTACGCCTAGTTGCATTATGCAAATTGGCAAGCGCAAGCCTGTCACGTAGACTTCTGCGTTTATTAAATATTTTCAGTTATGTGCGCTCGAGTGGAAGTCATACGTTTCAATTCACCGTGGCTAGCGAATAATCCGGCCTGCATCTCCTTTGTATTTTATGCCGGAGTCGGCAATGAACTTCCTTTACAGGATGCAGCGGATGTGACGTTAGACGCCAACGAGTAAAATAACTTTTAAGGCGAAAGCCTTACATCTCTGCCTCAAGGTAGTGTTGTGAGGTACAGAAAATGTCACGTGACGATTAAAAAGTTAATGATTCATTAGTGATTGGGTTAAGGTGTATTAGGTGGAATAAAGAAAATTAAGGTAGATTAGGGTGGATTAATGTCGATTATGGTGGATTAAGGTCGATTAGGGTGATTTAAGGAGGATTCAGGATGACTAAGGTGGATTAAGCTATCGCCTTCGCGTCTCCTATAGGCGATAGCTAAGGACTCCTTGGACCTTTGTTTATAGGGATGGCACCGCCATCTAGGAGTGGTGAAGTGAAGTACTGCATCGTTACAATAGCGAGCGCCGACAGAGAGCGCTACGGTAGTCATAGCGCAGCGGAGGCTCCAACGCGGTATAACCTGGTATTGGCACTTTCGGCACATGTTTGTCTTTCGCGTCGGATTAGCCTGTGGCACCTCGTCGCCTACGGAGTGCAGCTTCAACATGCATCAGCAGTGCTTCGCTTGCGATGGCAACAACTAAGAAAACTGCTGCGCTAAGCAGCGCAGAAAGGCAACGGCGTCTACGGGCGAATCTCACTTTAGTCCAGCGATTTCGACAAGATGCTCTGCCTCAAGTCCATTTGTATTGCGGTGGAGCATAAAAAAGCGCACCCGTGAATATGAAACACGCATGAAACTCTTGCCACGGCCGTCATAGCGATAGCGTATACATACCGGGTCGAAGTGATTTGTCTTGGGCTCGGCAAACACCAAGTTTGGCGTAGTAGACCGAAAGGTGGGCTGCACACGGGTGTCATTCCACACGCAGCGAGGCAGCGCGTACTTGCGAGCGCACGTAATCAGCTGCAATTAACAAATGTTGTTCCGAAAAGATTCACTACCCCGTAAAGATGCTTACTAAGAGAAGAAGCGATGAAATGCTCGCTTGATCAAAACGAGGTGCATAACTTGGCAATAGCCCTCCTGCGTGCTGTGCATCTTATAGGACTGTAAGCAGCAGACTCGGGACACTAACCAAAGGATCTATAAGGCCAATTACACAAAACTTTTCGATGGCAAGTGACTTTCACTGTTGGCCGGCTTCCTTCGCTAAAAATATGTCCAACAACGATTGGCTGCCGTCACTTCCAAGGAACAGTTCTATCGTAAGAACTGCTTTACGAATGCAGGACTTGTTTCGGTGCGACTACACGCTTCGAATGTTCCGTGTTCTAATGAGGGCAATTTCCCGCCTAAGAAATGTAGCAAGATAGACAGCCTTCTTTTAAAAAAAGCACCTACGCACTTAACCACATCTTGCAAATGAGCGGCGCTGTTTTCCCTGGCTGAAAGCCCTTTCGGAACTACGTGTGGTTTTCGAAGTATGGAAGTCTATAGACCCCTTTCGCGGTGATCCCGTGGGCGCTGCCATGTTTGACCACGAGGTGATGCATCCATTGCTTGCCTCAACTGCCTTCGTTACTTCCATGTTTACAATGGATGTGCACGACGATGCCGGTGCGGCTTAGCAAACCTTTGTTTCGGGAGATATCGTAGACGCTGACTGGGTGGACGACACGAAGCTTTTAACAACCGCTTCAGAGGACATGTAAAAGCAGTTTCGGAGCTCATTAAGCTTTGTCCAAACGGCGCGAGCATCTTATATGGAGCTTGTTCTAAAAGTGGGACTAAAGATGTGTTCCAAGCTATAGCAGAGTCACGCATATTTATTTTTTAATTTTTATTGCGATAGCAATTATAGGGACACTTCAAGAAGATTTCTGCCGTCGGCGTCGCCATCGGCGTGAGGTTCCGTATAAAGTCCAAGGGCGATAAAATCGTCGCCGCGCGCCGTGCCCGTATGTGCGAGTGAACGCGCGCGTGGGACGCGCGCTATCACGGAGAACGAATGCACGGCGGAAAGCAAACGCGACTTCCGTGGCGCGAAACGCCGTGGTGGTATGGGAGGGAGGGAGGGAGGGAGTAAGGTGGGGGGCGCACTCTATGCAACGACGCTATTCGGTCGTCCGCACCGTCTCTTATCTCCACACGGCTCTGACCTTATGCGCCGTGCAATCGGCCGCTCAGTTTTCCGTTGAAGCAATAGACCGCACGTACCTTCGCCCGTCTGCGGCGTATGCTTGCTGCCAGCGTTTTGACAGTCGTTGTCTGCAGTCATTCAGTGTGATCTATTCGTGTTGTTTGTGGGCGCTCACACCACGCTTGTTCATTCAGTTAGTAATAGTCGGGCCACATTTTCCAACGCACGCTACACATGCAATGCTGCCCGGATCGGCAGTGCAGAGCTACAGGTGTGTCCCTTCGCACGCGCTGCCCACGGGAAGCGCTTCTCATCAACACCACCGTTTCACACGCGCCTTCTCGTGGTCATCGAGTCTCTCTTCATGTCGGTCTACTTACGCCGCAGCACACCTGCTTACTTAATCAGCTCACGTTTACTACAATTCCTATTGCTACCAAAGCCGCTCACCTTACTTCGTATGACATTGCTGTGTTGCTATCGCACTCATTGCTTCGCCCTTAGGGCGAAACTGTGACATTTTTCTATCCTCTAAATTTGTCATCACCAGCACTTTCCCTATATAGCAGGTCATAAATATCGAAGCAGATGTTTTGTAGCTTACTGGTGCCGCGTCAGACAGCGACCTCCCGAAAATTGAGACGCGGATCTTTCCCGGAGTTAGAAGGCGAATTTCTGAAATAACATATGTGAAAAAGTTATAGATTTCTGTATTTTTTCAATGCCTGCCCAGTGATGCAAAAACCAGGGGTCACTTCGAGGCCGCCACTTTAAGATGCCTTTAAGACTTTAACACCTTAAGATGCGATTATCGTGCCATCAACTTGCTTTCGTCGCATGTCATGCGGAAGTATAAGAGCGGCAGGAGCGCCGGGTAAAAGTTGTCCATGCTCTACCAACGACAAATATGAAATGCGTGGTACACGGTCCTGTGCCACCACAGCAGAGGACTGTGGCACATTTGCCTTGCGAATCAACGGGGCAGACATTGTAAAAATACAGAACGCTAGCAGAAGAACTGTGTTCAGAAATAGGAAACTGCTCAGTATTTGTCACGCCATGAGAAGCTCGTCGTTTCTGACCATTCCTAGTCGGTTATCTTTGAAAGCTCTCCTAAGAGCCGGCTCAAGACCTCAACCCAGACCGCCGTGGCCCAATGGTTATTGCGTTGTGCTGCTCAGTACGAGGTTCGATTCTCGACCTCGGTTGCCGCAATTACAATAGGGGCGAAATGCAAAAACAAAACCTTGTGCGCACTTTAAAAGAAACGCGGGTGGGCAACGAGCCAATCCTACGGCGTCCCACATAACCCATTGTGCAGTTTCCGTTCGTTAACCGCGTATTTCAATGCAATTCAACACACCAAGGTAAAACATGTTATTTACGTACAGTTTCATACAATAATTGCTAGAGGGAACTCTATAAAGCCAGTGCCTACGCAAGCTGCAAGCGGGGCGCTTAGGCCAGCATGCAAATGATGGTTAGTACAAGGGTTCACCTAAACGTCCTTCTGGTTTCAAATGGCTTTCGTGATTTTGTAAACTCATGATTTTCAGCAGAGTACTGCGTTTTCAATAATTGGATAACCACTGTTAAAATTGTCTGGTGGCCAGATTCGAACATTGGACCTCTCGCATGGAAGCCCGATATGAAAACTATTACGCCACGAACGCATGCATCGGCAAGCGGCATTGAACACCCTTGTGAATGTCTCGCGGGCAAGCCAGCGCGTTGAGACGTTTTGGCGCGTTTCGGTTTGGCCACGTCGACAGGCTGAAACGCTGCGATTGTGAATGTCCGCAGAATCGTCTGCATTCAGAAAACTATAGCTCGCTTTGAAATTTAAGAAAACGAAGGCAGATAAAGCGTAAGAAACAAGGCCACAATAACGTCTGAACCTACAAGCACGAAGAGCAGAAAAGTCCATGTACTAACCACCATTCCCGTGGTGGACGAACGATTGCAGCGCCAAAGTTCCCTCTAGTAATTATTGTAGGCAACTCTGTGGTTCCACATGAGTAACTATGTTTAGCGTATGCATGCATACCCAGACAAAGCACATGCAGGCAGTGCGTTGCTTATGTCCTTCCATAGCTGCTGTCTTCTACTCTGACATCCACACTAGCCTCGCCGCTATCATCTCTCCATGTCCCTTTACTTCCCTCCCATCCTTCTCCTTCTCTGCTGACCACTGTTCATGTGTCAGCAGACCACACTAGACGGGTATACAGTGCGGTCACGAGTGATTTCCTTCCCATGCTTTCTCTTTATTTGTTTTATTGATTTTCATGAACAAACACTTACTCCAAATTCTTACCTGCGCCACTGCAGAGATAGCCGGGAGGCCTCCGCTGCCGCCGAAGGCGCCCACCAGCTCGGATGGCGCGGCAGACTTAGTGATAACGCTGGGGACCATGGAGGTCATGGGCCGCTTGCCGGGACCCAACTGGTTCGCCGGCGATGGGTCCAGGTTGAACTGCTTTCCAGGCTTGGCGAAGGCGTCCATGTAATTGTTGAGGAGGAGTCCGGACGCGGACTCGAACCCACTCCCGAAGCTGTGTCGTTAATTTATGCGGAGAGAACAGCGGTGACAGTGGTGAAGACCCCTTCATGTTTCCGTGGCTCTCACAATGGCCAGAATTTGACTTAGGACCCGTATTAAATTCATCTAGCATGGAGCAATGAAAGCATGTAATCACGTGTGATGTGTAAATGGCACTATGACATTATGATATATCAAGATATTATTACAATATTATAAAATAATATGCTTATAATATTATGCCGAAAACAAAGGTAATGCTCAATAGCCTGGCAAGGGAACAAGAATTCATGATCGTCAGTCAGCCCCAGAGTCTGTGGAGGAGTATGTCTGTCTAGGTCAATTACTCACAGGAGACCCTGATCGTGAGCAGGAAATTTATAGAAGAATAAAGATACGTTGGAGTGCATATGGAAGGCATTATCAAATCCGGATTGGGAGCTTACTGCTGTCGTTGAGAAAAAAAAAGTCAACAAGCATTGCGTTCTACCGGTGCTAACATGTGGTGCTGAAACTTGGAGGTTGACAAAAGTTTGAGAACAAGTTAAGGCCCAACCACACGCGGCTAATCGTACATGACTGGCTACGCGTCAGGCATCTGCGAGGCCGCGCGCGCGTCAGGCAGTGCTTGATTTTGAGCGTCATTTTGAGCGTACGGGACGAAAGTGGCAGCAGCCTGTGCGCCGTCGTCCCGTGGCCGGCATGTAAACTTCGGGCGCGGACTTGGAAACAGTTGTTTCGAAATCGTGCTGACACGCCGGAAGTCACCGCTGAAGCCAGCGTTGGGGCTCGGCCTGTACTTTTGCCGGCGAAGCACCAGCACCATAATAAGCACGTGATGAGGTGTTTGTGGGCCGAGGTGGCGAGAAATGTGATGCCCAACGGTGCTGTAACAAGCAAGTGAGCAAACGTTTATACGGGTGTCATACGCGGGGCACTTTCACTTGCGACCGAGCCCGATCGGGATCAGCTGTGCCTATCGCGATTGCCTCTTTTGCGCAAGAATACGCTTTCCTCAAGCCCAAGCGTTACCCCCGATGATGATCTAGCAGCACTGCGGTACGTAAAGCCCCTCAATGTAAAAGTAGCGCCAACCACTTCCCTCCTCCTCCGTTTCCCTGTCCCGCTCGGAAAGCGCGATCACGACAGTGGCGCCGCTCATGTCGACCCTGCCGTAGCAGACGATGGCTAACGCGCTACCAGAGGAAATCTGCGGAAAACTCTGATCGCGCCCTGCGGAGCAGTGTTTGAGGCGAGGTCTTGCTTCTCCAGTCAGTAACTGGCCTTAATAATGCAGTTTTGGAAGCAGCAACGCGACGATGCGAGACGGCGCATTGTCAAATGTGCAGCAAGCGTTTGCGCTCGCCGGATGGTAAACAAAAAAAAAAAATAGCCTTCAGCCATCGCGTTGTCGGTTGCAGCAACTGAAGACGCAGCAGCACGCCATCACAATTAAGTTCTTGTTCCTAACACGTTTGATTCATTTGCGCGTACAGCACTTTCGTCGCACAGGTCCGAGAATGGCGGTCGGGGCGCGCTGGAAAGAAAAAAATATATATACAAAAGCACAACGCGTGCTTCCACGTGACACGGATTGGCCAATGGGGGAGCGGAGGAGGCTGGGGCGACAGAAGGTGGCGAGGAGGAAACGCCGGGGCAAGCGCGGTGGCGGCAAGTTCTAAGAATGGCGCTACTTTGGTAAGATAGAGGGGTCTTAGTGGTACGCGCATTGCAGCGCTCGCTTGTGCGCGCATCGTGTTCCCTTCTTCACACGCGTACGGGCTTTGAGACGCGTAGGCTTACGTATCCGCTTAGCGAGACGTACCCCGGGCTCCTTGTGGTCGGGCCTTTAAGGACTGCTCAAACAAACGATGGAACGAAAAAAGTT